>NC_084993.1:116212-128712 GCF_963691925.1 Scomber scombrus | reverse complement strand
CTTATGGTTCCTCAGTGTCTCTGTGTGGTCTGTAGGAAGGAGAGTCTCCTCCTGTCAGAGAAACGTTCTCATGTTATTTAGCACCAACCTGATCTCTCACTGGTTGTAAATAGAGTTTCTAAAGCCAACATGGTTTCCACATGACTGACAGTTAGTTAGTCAGTCACATATATCCACATTTAAAAAGCTGTAAAACAGAAGCTGATTTTCTCAGAGCAGATATCTCAGTCTGTTAGAGGACTGTTTGGAGGTTCGGAGGTCGTGGCTTTGATCCTTATGAGTCTCAGTCAATGTTCAAGTCCAACACCCAAAGTGAAACTCAGAAGCTCTCAGAGAGAAAACCACCAGCGGCTCAAAGTTTACTGAAACGTCAAGTTGTGACCGAGCTTTTTAAACATGTTGGAAGAGTTTAGCCACTAACTATAACACACATAATGACAGTAAGTATCTGCTGGCCTAGAGAGGAACTTTGGTCTTTCTCCTCTTATTTGGTTTTTTGGCTTCTTGTTCAATGACTTGTTTTTTTAATCATATAGTGGATTCAGAAACCAACATGTTTTTATGTGTGTCTCTACTGGATGTGCATGTACAGCTGTCAATCAACATGATCATTCATCCATTCATCCATTCATAGCTTTGTCTCTAAAATGTCAGGAAATAGTGTAAATAGTGTGAAATGCTGGTTGTAATTGGACAGAGTCAAAGGCAGCGTCTTTAAATGTCTCATTGTGTCTGAACTAAAGTCCAGAACATCAAATATTCAGTTTATTATCATGTCAGACAAAGAAAAGCTTCAAAATGACTAAAATGATGATGAAGTGCTGATTTAGTGTTGATGGATAATCAATGAATGGACTAATAGTTGCAGCTCTGGCTGTATGTGAACAGAATATTAGAGGACAAACAGCTGACAGTTTAGCGCCTTACTAAATATCCACAATAAAAAGCTCATTTACAGGATAATTCATCTGTTTCTAATCTTTTCATGTTTCTTATTTGCTGTTTTTGTGTTTTT
This sequence comes from Scomber scombrus, assembly GCF_963691925.1. Classification (NCBI taxonomy): domain Eukaryota; kingdom Metazoa; phylum Chordata; class Actinopteri; order Scombriformes; family Scombridae; genus Scomber; species Scomber scombrus. The sequence goes on along the minus strand of NC_084993.1, from coordinate 127,697 downwards.
ACCAAGTAAAGTTGATCATTTGTATGTTTGTGTTACTCAGGCAGAAATACATGTAACTGCTGTATCACCTGTTATGTCCAATAAAAAAAGGCTGATCAATAATAATAGAAGCTTTCATTTGATCTCTTTATTGTCACATTGAGAAAAATGTCCCTCTAATAATAATGTGAACATTATTAATAGTTGTATAGTTTATTCTCAGTTTAGTGCAGGGTTCAATGGTTTCCTGCATTCAATCATTTTATTCTGCTGCAAACTAAACAAACTCATTTGAAATAATCAAATGAACTGATTGAAAACTAAAGTGTGAATCCAAGCTGCTGAGCACAAACACAAATGTCACATGACCTTTAAACTCTGGATCATGTGACGCGTTTATGAGGGAAAGAAATGAGAAAAAGCTTTTAATGTGAAGCATCAGCAGGAAGTGTGAGAGAGGACAACATGATGAGACAGGTGGAGATGTGGAGTAGCTGCAGGGGAACATTTCACAGCAGAGACACATGAAGACTTCCTGCTGGGAAACAGCTGATCATCCTTCATTAAGAAACACTCACATGTTTTAATAAAGAAAGAAAGGACAGAATGTAGAAAGAAGCTTTCAGCAGAGCAACTAACTACTATACTGATAGTTGACTAGTGTGATTATTGGAAGGATTCATGGACCAATGGGATCAGTGCTGGTTCTGGCTTATATACAGATCAATACATAGAAATAATAATTATATACAATCATGAATACAGAACATGAAGTACAAGGAAGAGAAACTCTTCTTGTTCTTTTAATTATTATGAATTATAATCAGGCGGGGAGCTCCGGTCCAACCAGGAAGTAACTTAAAACTGCATTCTATCAAAAGGCCACCAGGGGGCGACCGTGTTGGTGTCAAAAGGACTTCCGTCTCTATACAAGTCAATGGAGAATTCCTCTTCCTCCTCTTCCTTCTCTTCCTTCTCTTCTTCCTCCTCTTCCACCTCCTCCTCCTCTTCGTCTTCCTCTCTTCTTCCTCCTCCTCCTCCTCCTCTTCTTCCTCCTCCTCCTCTTCTTTTTCCTCCTCCTCCTACTCCTCTTCCTCTTCCTCCTCCCTCCTCCTCCTTCTCTTTTTCCTCCTCCTCCTCCTCCTCCTCCTCTTCCTCAGCAGAGGAGGTGAAGGTCAGGTGGAAGTCAGAATAGCCTGCAGGAAGTTCACACCTTTAAAATAAAGAAAGACTTCACACTTCCTGTTGGCGCCTCAGCGGGAGAGCAGACGCCAGCTGATGATGATGATGATGATGATGATGATGATGAAGAAGCCTGAGGGTCTGACCTTCACTGCATCTTTTATTTACTGCAGTAAAGTACTAGTACCTCTAACTGTACTACAGTAAAGTACAAGTACCTCAAACTATACTACAGTAAAGTACAAGTACCTCAAACTATACTACAGTAAAGTACAAGTACCTCAAACAGTACTATAGTAAATTACTTGTACCTCAAACTGTACTACAGTAAAGTATTTGTACCTCAAACTGTACTACAGTAAAGTACTAGTACCTCTAACTGTACTACAGTAAAGTACAAGTACCTCAAACTGTACTACAGTAAAGTATTTGTACCTCAAACTGTACTACAGTATAGTACTAGTACCTCTAACTGTACTGCAGTAAAGTACTAGTACCTCTAACTGTACTACAGTAAAGTGAAGTACCTCAAACTGTACTACAGTAAAGTATTTGTACCTCAAACTGTACTACAGTAAAGTATTTGTACCTCAAACTGTACTACAGTAAAGTACAAGTACCTCTAACTGTACTATAGTAAATTACTTGTACCTCAAACTGTACTACAGTAAAGTATTTGTACCTCAAACTGTACTACAGTAAAGTACTAGTACCTCTAACTGTACTACAGTAAAGTACTAGTACCTCTAACTGTACTACAGTAAAGTATTTGTACCTCAAACTGTACTACAGTATAGTACTAGTACCTCTAACTGTACTGCAGTAAAGTACTAGTACCTCTAACTGTACTACAGTAAAGTGAAGTACCTCAAACTGTACTACAGTAAAGTATTTGTACCTCAAACTGTACTACAGTAAAGTATTTGTACCTCAAACTGTACTACAGTAAAGTACTAGTACCTCTAACTGTACTACAGTAAAGTACTAGTACCTCAAACTGTACTACAGTAAAGTACAAGTACCTCTAACTGTACTACAGTAAAGTATTTGTACCTCAAACTGTACTACAGTAAAGTATTTGTACCTCAAACTGTACTACAGTAAAGTATTTGTACCTCAAACTGTACTACAGTAAAGTACTAGTACCTCTAACTGTACTACAGTAAAGTACTAGTACCTCTAACTGTACTACAGTAAAGTACTAGTACCTCTAACTGTACTACAGTAAAGTACTTGTAGGCGGGGCTTTAAGACTCAGGTAATGAGTCACAGGTGAGTCTGTCGTCACTTCCTGTGAACTATCAGAGTAAAGAAGAGACAGGTGAGCTCAGCTGTTACGTCACCTGTAACAGCTGACGATGGACAGGTGTATTGATATGTATTGATTGATTAATTATTGATTGATTATTGAGTGTTAGGGTCCAGGGTCACGTGCTGCGCGTCACCTGTCTCACGGTATTTAACGGAGCGTCCAGCTGCACGCGGGGAGGCGCCTCACCTCTGACTCTTCCTGAGGTGTCGTCTCGCGCCGTGCCGCGGCTCCGGGAGGATGGAGCACGTGGTCGGACTAGTTACGCAGCGCGCGGAGGGTTATTGTCCGCGCGCTGCGTAACAGCTCCACTCTTCCGCGCGTGAGGCGTCCCGACATGTCCAACCTGTCCTCCCCGCACCGGGACCGGGACTGGCCCCCCCCCCAGCAGCTGTCCCTCACCGGACACCGTGTGGTCTCGGTGTGTCTGGGTTCCATCCTGGTGTTCGGTCTGATCAATAACCTGCTGGTTCTGGTTCTGTTCTGCAGGTTCCGCTCTCTGCGCACTCCCGTCAACATGCTGCTGTTAAACATCAGTGTCAGTGATCTGCTGGTGTGCGCGTGCGGCACCACGCTCAGCTTCTGCTCCAGCCTCAGCACGCGCTGGCTCTATGGACGCACGGGCTGCGCGTGGTACGGCTTCATCAACTCCTGCTTCGGTGAGTTATCGATCCGTTATTGGTCTGTTATTGATTGATTAGTTATTGATCTGTTATTGATTGATTAGTTATTGATCTGTTATTGATCAGTTATTGATTGATTAGTTATTGATCTGTTATTGATTGATTAGTTATTGATCTGTTATTGATTGATTAGTTATTGATCCGTTATTGGATAGTTATTGATTGATTAGTTATTGATCCGTTATTGATTGATTAGTTATTGATCTGTTATTGATTGATTAGTTATTGATCTGTTATTGATTGATTAGTTATTGATCTGTTACTGATTGATTAGTTATTGATCTGTTATTGATTGATTAGTTATTGATCTGTTATTGATTGATTAGTTATTGATTGATTAGTTATTGATCTGTTATTGATTGATTAGTTATTGATCTGTTATTGATTGATCTGTTATTGATCTGTTATTGATTGATTAGTTATTGATCCGTTATTGGTCTGTTATTGATTGATTAGTTATTGATCTGTTATTGATTGATTAGTTATTGATCTGTTATTGATTATTAGTTATTGATCTGTTATTGATTGATCTGTTATTGATCTGTTATTGATTGATTAGTTATTGATCCGTTATTGATTGATTAGTTATTGATCTGTTATTGGTGAGTTATTGATGAGTTATTGATCTATTATTGATGAGTTATTGATGATTCATTGAGTCATTGATGATTTATTGATGAGTGATTGATGAGTTATTGATCTGTTATTGATGAGTTATTGATCTGTTATTGATGAGTTATTGATGAGTTATTGATCTGTTATTGATGAGTTATTGATGATTCATTGATGAGTCATTGATGATTTATTGATGAGTGATTGATGAGTGTTTGATCTGTTATTGATGAGTTATTGATGAGTTATTGATGAGTTATTGATCTGTTATTGATGAGTTATTGATGAGTTATTGATCTGTTATTGATGAGTTATTGATGAGTTATTGATCTGTTATTGATGAGTTATTGATGAGTTATTGATCTGTTATTGATCAATCATCCTAAATATTCAGCTGCTTGTATCATGATATCATGAAGAGAAGCTTAACAAACATACCTCTTTAATTTATTATTGATTTATTTATTTATAATCTCTCCTCACTGACTCACTGTCACAGACTGCTGTTATATAATATATATATGATATATCATTATTATATATAATCTGACCTTTGACCCCCAGGCATTGTGTCTTTGGTGTCTCTGACCTTTGACCCCCAGGCATTGTGTCTTTGGTGTCTCTGACCTTTGACCCCCAGGCATTGTGTCTTTGGTGTCTCTGACCTTTGACCCCCAGGTATCGTGTCTCTTGTGTCTCTGACCTTTGTCCCCAGGTGTCTCTGACCTTTGACCCCCAGGTGTCTCTGACCTTTGACCCCCAGGTGTCTCTGACCTTTGACCCCCAGGTGTCTCTGACCTTTGACCCCCAGGTATCGTGTCTCTGGTGTCTCTGGCCGTTCTGTCCTACGACCGTTACAGCACTCTGCTGGTGTACAACAAGCGTTCTCCGGACTACCGGCGCCCCCTGCTGGCGGTGGGGGGGGCGTGGCTTTACTCGCTGCTGTGGACGGTGCCTCCTCTGATTGGCTGGAGCAGCTACGGGCCGGAGGGGGCGGGGACTAGCTGCTCGGTGGCGTGGACGGAGCGAACGCCGCGATCGCACTCTTACATCATCTGTCTGTTCGTGTTCTGCCTCGGTCTGCCGGTGATCGTCATGGTTTACTGCTACGGACGCCTGCTGCACGCCGTCACGCAGGTGAGTCACCTGATCCGCTCGGCCAATCACACGCCGTCACGCAGGTGAGTCACCTGATCCCCTCGGCCAATCGCACGCTGCTCATCTGGATACAAATATAAATCATATTTTTCTTCACAAAGGTTTTAGACTTTTTCTTCTGATGCAAAACTTTCATATTTTATATTTTTAATGTTTTTATTCTTTATTCATTTTATTCATTTAAACCACATTTAAAAACAGTCACATGACATCAGGTGATCAGATATTAGCTGATAGAGGATCAATAATGATTATGACATTATTACTGACATTATTATTACTATCGATATTATAATCAAACATTATTTTTGATCATTGAAACGTTAAAAAGGTAAAAACATGAAATGAGTTTTATTTAGTTCATAATGAGTTTGTTACAGTTAGTTTGAGCTGATTTAATGAATAATGATCTGAAATGTAAATAAAGATATTTCTACCTCATTGATACTCATATTATAGGACATATAAAGGGGGGGGGGGGGGTGCTAGTGAAGGAAAACTACTGAATGAACCTGTTGATGAATAAACACTGTTTCATGTTATTGAAGCAGAAATGGAAAGTTCTTTAATTTCAGCATAATCATCAATCAACAAGTTTAAAAGCAAATGACCCAGCTCTGTAGAAGACGTGGAGCAGTCACACATGATTCAGAGAATAATAGAATAGATTGTTTAGTCATCAATATGCTGATCTATCAGACCATAACACAGGAGAAGACAAACTGTCTAAATAATAAAGACATGAAGCAACATATGGATGAAACAGTGATGGGGAGGATAATAACTAGATCCAAATTCATTCAAACCATTAGAGAGACGCATATTCAAATCACTCTGAACACTGAACACACTATGAATTATGAGATGGGCTCCAGAGCGACTAAACGTTGAGCTAACACACCATCCAGAGGAGAAGAACAACATTAGATCATGTTTACCATCAGTTGGCTCTAGACAACATGAACCTCTCCAGGGAGAGATGGTTCCTCTACAGGTTGATACCAGCTCTCCTCTTTTAACTGCAATCATTTTAAAACCAACATACAGACCATCTCAATACTACATATAGAATAAACCCAATAATAGAAGACAGAATAGATGAGGTCCAAACAGGGTTCATACCAGGTCGCCAATCACAAGACAGCATCAGAAGGACTTTATAAACTATTGGCCAATCACAACACAGCATCAGAAGGACTTTATAAACTATTGGCCAATCACAACACAGCATCAGAAGGACTTTATAAACTATTGGCCAATCACAAGACAGCATCAGAAGGACTTTATAAACTATTGGCCAATCACGAGACAGTATCAGAAGGACTTTATAAACTATTGGCCAATCACAAGACAGCATCAGAAGGACTTTATAAACTATTGGCCAATCACAACACAGCATCAGAAGGACTTTATAAACTATTGGCCAATCACAAGACAGCATCAGAAGAACTTTATAAACTATTGGCCAATCACGAGACAGGAAACAAAGTACTGTGCTGGGCCATCTTACTGTTAATTGAACATTTTGGATTCAATAATAAATCTGATTAAACGACGTAGCCCCGCCCCCTAATGCATACCCTGCTTTATGGTCACATATAAAATCAGGGAGGCCAAAATGTCCCAAATGAACATCATACTGCATTGAAGAAGGCTTTAAACTAGCGATTGAGACCATAAACACATTTTGAAAACGTTTACTGAGGTTAGAAATCAAGTGAGAAGTTGGTGAATTCTCCATTGACTTGTATAGAGACGGAAGTCCTTTTGACACCAAAACGGTCGCCCCCTGGTGGCCTTTTGATAGAATGCAGTTTTAAGTTACTTCCTGGTTGGCCTCATTTCAGAGGACCGGAACTCCCCGCCTGGGAAAAACACACAGACTGAAGCTACAGGAAGCACAGATGGACAAAAATTAGGAAAATGGATCATATACAAGACTGTAATGATGATAGTAAATTACAAATAACCTGTTTCCTGTGGGTCAGACAGGTATGACAGCTTCCTGTTTCCTGTCAGGTGGGTCGTGTCCGGCGCACGGCGGCGCGGCGCAGAGAGTTCCACATCCTGTTCATGGTGTTCACCACGGTGGTTTGCTACCTGCTGTGCTGGATGCCGTACGGAGTCGTAGCCATGATGGCAACGTTCGGCCGGCCGGGCCTCGTCAGCCCGGTGGCCAGCGTGGTGCCGTCGCTCCTCGCCAAGACCAGCACTGTCATCAACCCCGTCATCTACATCCTCATGAACAAACAGGTGAGTCCCGCCTGACCGTCACCGTGGCAACCGTTGAATCACACCAGATTTACGCTGTAAAAAATAGGATCAAAACTTCATAAAGATCCAACGTGAAGTAAACGAGTCATAGCAAACGAGTCATAGCAGAACTTCATAGTTAATCACCATTAATCACAGTTTGAATTGCAGGTTTCTTTCAGTTATTTTACATTTCAAGGCAGTTTTAAGCCCATAATGTAAAGCATTTCTTACCACAGTGTCTTCACTGGAATCAAATGAACAAAGAAAGAATTTCCTTTCTGACTTGTTGAATTTTCTTTTAAAAAAAGTGCCGTGTAGACCAACTTTAATAATACATGTTAACAGTGTGGTGATGAAACCATGACTTAATAAAGTCACGTAGTGCTTTGACAGATTCAATATATCAGCTCATCTCTTATGCTACTTCAAAGATAAATACAAATAGCACCGTTAGCAAAACAATACTAATCCTAACTAGAAATAACAATCAAGTGATACACAGTGATGTCCCAATGACAGTAACACGGAGCGGTCTGGTGACATCATCAGTACACAGTGATGTCCCAATGACAGTAACACGGAGCGGTCTGGTGACATCATCAGTACACAGTGATGTCCCAATGACAGTAACACGGAGCGGTCTGGTGACATCATCAGTACACAGTGATGTCCCAATGACAGTAACACGGAGCGGTCTGGTGACATCATCAGTACACAGTGATGTCCCAATGACAGTAACACGGAGCGGTCTGGTGACATCATCAGTACACAGTGATGTCCCAATGACAGTAACACGGAGCGGTCTGGTGACATCATCAGTACACAGTGATGTCCCAATGACAGTAACACGGAGCGGTCTGGTGACATCATCAGTACACAGTGATGTCCCAATGACAGTAACACGGAGCGGTCTGGTGACATCATCAGTGGACAGTGATGTCCCAATGACAGTAACACGGAGCGGTCTGGTGACATCATCAGTGGACAGTGATGTCCCAATGACAGTAACACGGAGCGGTCTGGTGACATCATCAGTACACAGTGATGTCCCAATGACAGTAACACGGAGCGGTCTGGTGACATCATCAGTACACAGTGATGTCCCAATGACAGTAACACGGAGCGGTCTGGTGACATCATCAGTGGACAGTGATGTCCCAATGACAGTAACACGGAGCGGTCTGGTGACATCATCAGTGGACAGTGATGTCCCAATGACAGTAACACGGAGCGGTCTGGTGACATCATCAGTGGACAGTGATGTCCCAATGACAGTAACACGGAGCGGTCTGGTGACATCATCAGTGGACAGTGATGTCCCAATGACAGTAACACGGAGCGGTCTGGTGACATCATCAGTACACAGTGATGTCCCAATGACAGTAACACGGAGCGGTCTGGTGACATCATCAGTACACAGTGATGTCCCAATGACAGTAACACGGAGCGGTCTGGTGACATCATCAGTACACAGTGATGTCCCAATGACAGTAACACGGAGCGGTCTGGTGACATCATCAGTACACAGTGATGTCCCAATGACAGTAACACAGAGCGGTCTGGTGACATCATCAGTACACAGTGATGTCCCAATGACAGTAACACGGAGCGGTCTGGTGACATCATCAGTACACAGTGATGTCCCAATGACAGTAACACGGAGCGGTCTGGTGACATCATCAGTACACAGTGATGTCCCAATGACTCTCTTCTTCAGCACGATGTGACCAGAGAGTGAGAACAGTCTTTCATAGGTTCGGTCGTTGCAGGTGTAGACAGATATTTCTGTGCTAGAGGTGCCGAGCTTAGGAGGTCCCTGCGTGTCCAGACCACCATGTTAACAGTCCTCTATGGAGATGCTGGGTCCCCTTCTTCATCTGGATCTGATGCAGCTAACAGGAGGTTCATCTTCTTTTTAGGCTGCTGGGCATTCTCTTCTTTAATCAACTTCCTCCCTTTCAGACCTGGGAAGGCATTTCAGATCCTTAAACTGTTGCCACTTTCAACCACTGGACATTGGTGCTTTCTTTTGGCTTTGACAGGTCAGACGTGAAGGATCAGTGCAGGCAGGACCACGGACCAGGATATGTTCTCCTCCATGAGGAATACAGTGCAATTCATAGCCAGTTATAAAAGAGAGGAAAGGAGGAAGTGGTGCACGTTGTTAAACTCCAGAGAAATAACAGAAACTCATTTTTAGGCCTTCCTCCTTTAAATTCATTATAACCACAACTGTTGAAACTACAGCATCATTTACTTTTGGCAATAAATTAGCAGTGAGCAAAGAGAAAATAATCACATTTTCATTTTCAACAGAATCAATTCTAAAGGTTTGTTGTGATGTTTTAAGCTTTACTGCTCGGTTCAAGGAGAGCTTCAAGTGTTTCTATCTTCTCCAGTTCAGCTTTAGTCAGCATGGCGGCTTCAAGTGTAGCTGAGACTGCATCCTTGTTTCATGCTGAGTGGAAACATCTTGGCTGAGAGGCTCCTGTCTGAATGTCCAACCACAGATTGACTTTGTGATGGATCTTTATAAACTGAGCTGGTATGGCAGGAGTCTTGCTGCTGCTCTCATGTTCCAGACTCCTTCCCAGCAACCTCCCACTGCTCTGCAACGTGGGAAGATGTTGGTGCTCCGTTCTTCTGTACGTGGAACCGCTAAAGCAAACGAGTGCAGTTTCCAGTCAGTGTGTATCTGGTGTGCAGTAACTCAGTTAAAACACAGCAGGGTTACGGCTCCATTTTAGCTTCTTCTCAGTTTCATAAAGCTCCTGTAACAATGGTTCCCTGGGACGGTAAGGTGTAGCCGGGTCAGAACATGCTAACCTGATAACATCGCTTACACCTGAGTCTCCTACGATGTTGACTGCAGTCAGCTGACACACATTCCACCATCGCTTTAGTTAACTTCTTCGACGGACTTTCATCCACAGGTCTGCAGCTCATAAATAATACTTTGGTGGAGCTGAGGCTCGCCTGGGTGTTTAGCGTGGAGGTGCTAACTCTAACAGCATTTTACTTTTGACTTGTCGACTGAACCGTCTGGAACAAGCCGTTCAAAAGTCCAGAAGCACTCTATGTTTACTGCAGGAAGCCGCGTCCAAGCATGGCGCTACAGCTAGAGGAGCCGTCTACGGGGGAGTAGAAGGGACAAAAAGGCTAGCGAAATTAAAATGCGATTAAAAACAATAAAGGCGTTATTGATCTAATCTAATCGTGATTAACGCGTTAACGCTGACAGCCCTAGTCACAATATAACAAAATGATAACATTTACTTCAAATCACGTTAAATCACGTTAAATCACGTTCAATCACGTTAAATTACGTTAAATCACGTTAAATCACGTTAAATCACGTTACATCACGTTATATCACGTTCCATCAGTGTAAATATTGATTGTAAATCACTGATTTTTGCAGTTCTACCGCTGCTTCCTGATCCTGTTCGGTTGTAAACACCAGCTGACGGAGAACGGCGCCTCCTCGGTTCCCTCCAGAACCACGGTACTGCAGCTGCACCGCCGGCCCGTTCCCAGCAGCCCCGTCACCAAACCCGCCGTCGACCCCGAGGCAACTAGCGGCGCTCTGTCGGACAAGACGGAGCCGACGGCGAGGCCCGAAATCTCTTCATGAGGACAGAATGTGACTAAGAGGTGAAGGGGCGGGGCTACAGCAACGGCCCCGCCTCCTGTGTTGCCATGACGATACAGAGGCTCGTTAACATCATAACAATATAGATTATAATAATATAATGATAATGATAACAGTCATTTCACCATCCGTAGGGTCATTACAGTGTTTATAGCTCAGTGATAATAAGATGATGAATTCATAAATCAGTTAAACTAGATTTAAAAGCAGCATCAGGTTTGTTAAAATGTACATTTAGTATTTTTGTTGGTTTTATATCATTTGAAATGACATTTGCACCATTTTTTACCAAAAGTAAGACTGAATGCTCCTGAAAATGTCAAATGGTGTAACCACAAAAACATGTAAATGGTTCCTGGTCTCCATGGTAACCAGAGTAAATGTAATATTGATAACAATTGTATTCCATTAGCTTTATTTAATATAAAGTTATAATGTAAGATCATGCCAAACTAGTTGATATGGTGTTTTATTGACTATTTACTGTTTTTAAGCAAGTTGAATTATTTGGTACAAAGTTTTTATGGTTACACCACTTAGACATTTTTACCATAATCCTCTAATATAAGCAGTTTTCATCTGTTCAGCTCTTCTATCTATATATATATATATATATATATATATATATATATATATATATATATATATATATAT
>NC_084993.1:103712-111212 GCF_963691925.1 Scomber scombrus | reverse complement strand
TGTGCGTGTGCGTGTGCGTGTGCGTGTGTGTGTGTGTGTGTGTGTGTGTGTGTGAAGGATTCTGAAGATGGGTACTCTGGGATGGTACCAGGACAACGTACGAAACCGCTTCAAACGCTTCGGCAGCGCCAAGGTGATGAGGTCACTGTACAAGAGGCTGAATGGAGACGGTGAGTCTATGATGACATCACTTTTACCTGTGAGGTCACCTGAGCTGTGTCACAGAATGCTACATGCTACATGCTAACCCTGGTGTGTGTTGGTCAGGTGGGCGTGATGATGACACTCAGAGCATGCCCGACGTCCGCAGCCGTGAGTCATCTCTGAAACTTCATCAATATTTATCTGAAGACTTTAACATGAGACTGAAGCTGTGTGTGTGTGTGTGTGTGTATAATGTGTGTGTGTGTGTGTGTGTGTATAATGTGTGTGTTTGTGTGTTTATGTGTGTGTTTGTGTGTCAGACGTGTACAATGGCAACGATGACGATCATGGAGAGGTCGAGGCTCAGCGCTACAAAGTGGTAAAATAAGATCACCTGACACACCTGAAACACCTGACACACCTGACACACCTGAAACACCTGAAACACCTGAAACACCTGACACACCTGAAACACCTGACACACCTGACACACCTGACACACCTGAAACACCTGAAACACCTGAGACATCTGACACACCTGAAACACCTGAAACACCTGAAACACCTGACACACCTGAAACACCTGAAACACCTGACACACCTGACACACCTGAAACACTTGAAACACCTGACACACCTGACACATCTGAAACACCGGACACACCTGAAACACCTGAAACACCTGAAACACCTGAAACACCTGACACACCTGACACACCTGACACACCTGAAACACTTGAAACACCTGACACACCTGACACATCTGAAACACCTGACACACCTGAAACACCTGACACACCTGAAACACCTGAAACATCTGAAACACCTGAAACACCTGACACACCTGAAACACCTGACATACTAGAAACACCTGACACACCTGAAACACCTGACACACCTGAAACACCTGAAACACCTGACACACCTGAAACACCTGAAACACCTGACACACCTGAAACACCTGACACACCTGACACACCTGAAACACCTGAAAGACCTGAAACACCTGACACACCTGAAACACCTGAAACACCTGAAACACCTGACACACCTGAAACACCTGACACACCTGACACACCTGACACACCTGAAACACCTGACATACTAGAAACACCTGACACACCTGAAACACCTGACACACTAAAAACACCTGAAACACCTGAGACACCTGACAAACCTGACACACCTGAAACACCTGAAACACCTGACACACCTGAAACACCTGAAACACCTGACACACCTGACACACCTGACACACCTGAAACACCTGAAACACCTGACACACCTGACACACCTGAAACACCTGACAAACCTGACACACCTGAAACACATGAAACACCTGAAACACCTGACACACCTGAAACACCTGACATACTAGAAACACCTGACACACCTGAAACACCTGACACACTAAAAACACCTGAAACACCTGAGACACCTGACAAACCTGACACACCTGAAACACCTGAAACACCTGACACACCTGAAACACCTGAAACACCTGAAACACCTGACACACCTGAAACACCTGAAACACCTGACACACCTGACACACCTGAAACACCTGACACACCTGACACACCTGAAACACATGAAACACCTGAAACACCTGAAGCACCTGACACACCTGAAACACCTGACACAGCTGACACACCTGAAACACCTGAAACACCTGACACACCTGAAACACCTGAAACACCTGAAACACCTGACACACCTGAAACACCTGAAACACCTGACACACCTGACACACTAGAAACACCTGACACACCTGACACACCTGACACACTAGAAACACCTGACACACCTGACACACCTGAAACACCTGAAACACCTGACACACCTGACACACTAGAAACACCTGACACACCTGACACACCTGACACACCTGAAACACCTGAAACACTAGGAACACCTGACACACCTGAAACACCTGACACACTAGAAACACCTGACACACTAGAAACACCTGACACACCTGACACACCTGACACACCTGAAACACCTGACACACCTGACACACCTGAAACACCTGACACACCTGAAACACCTGAAACACTAGAAACACCTGAAACACCTGACACACCTGACACACCTGACACACTAGAAAACACCTGAAACACCTGACACACTAGAAACACCTGACACATCTGACTCACCTGAAACACCTGACACACCTGACACACCTGAAACACCTGACTCACCTGAAACACCTGACACACCTGAAACACTAGAAACACCTGACACACTAGAAACACCTGACACACCTGAAACACCTGACACACTAGAAACACCTGAAACACCTGAAACACTAGAAACACCTGAAACACCTGACACCTGACACACCTGACACACTAGAAAACACCTGAAACACCTGACACACTAGAAACACCTGACACATCTGACTCACCTGAAACACCTGACACACCTGACACACCTGACACACCTGAAACACCTGACTCACCTGAAACACCTGAAACACTAGAAACACCTGACACACTAGAAACACCTGACACACCTGAAACACCTGACACACTAGAAACACCTGAAACACCTGACACACCTGACACACCTGACACACTAGAAACACCTGAAACACCTGACTCACCTGAAACACCTGACACACCTGACACACCTGACACACCTGAAACACCTGACACACCTGACACACCTGACACACTAGAAACACCTGACACATCTGACTCACCTGAAACACCTGACACACCTGACACACCTGACACACCTGAAACACCTGACACACCTGACTCACCTGAAACACCTGACTCACCTGAAACACCTGACACACCTGAAACACCTAAAACACTAGAAACACCTGACACACTAGAAACACCTGACACACCTGACATACCTGAAACACCTGACACACCTGAAACACCTGACTCACCTGAAACACCTGACAAGCTTTTTCGTCCTTTCAGATGAGGAAGAGTAAACGACTGCTGTCTGTTCATCCTATGGATTTCGACTCCGAGGAATATTTCCCTCATTCACGACGACAGTCTGTCCAGGTAACACACCTGAGTCACTGTAGCTAACACACCTGAGTCACTGTAGCTAACACACCTGAGTCACTGTAGCTAACACACCTGAGTCACTGTAGCTAACACACCTGAGTCACTACAGGTAACACACCTGAGTCACTGTAGCTAACACACCTGAGTCACTGTAGCTAACACACCTGAGTCACTGTAGCTAACACACCTGAGTCACTACAGGTAACACACCTGAGTCACTACAGGTAACACACCTGAGTCACTGTAGCTAACACACCTGAGTCACTACAGGTAACACACCTGAGTCAGTACAGGTAACACACCTGAGTCAGTACAGGTAACACACCTGAGCAGGTAACAGGTGTGTTATGATGTCATTTGGTGTCTTTAGCAACTTCAGGAGGATCGAGGTTATCGGAATGATGTCGATTACGATCCTTACAACCATCGTGCGAACCGCAGGAAGAGTCTGGACCGCTACGCCATGAGAAACGGTCAGTACATATTTACCTGTATATATTTACCTGTATATATTTACCTGTATGTATTTACCTGTATATATTTACCTGTATATATTTACCTGTATGTATTTACCTGTATGTATTTACCTGTATATATTTACCTGTATATATATTTACCTGTATATATTTACCTGTATGTATTTACCTGTATATATTTAACTATATATATATATTTACCTGTATATATTTACCTGTATATATATTTACCTGTATATATTTACCTGTATGTATTTACCTGTATATATTTAACTATATATATATTTACCTGTATATATTTACCTATATGTATTTACCTGTATATATATTTACCTGTATATATTTACCCGTATATATTTACCTATATGTATTTACCTGTATATATTTACCTGTATATATATTTACCTGTATATATTTACCTGTATGTATTTACCTGTATATATTTAACTATATATATATTTACCTGTATATATTTACCTGTATGTATTTACCTGTATATATATTTACCTGTATATATTTACCTGTATGTATTTACCTGTATATATTTACCTGTATATATATTTACCTGTATATATTTACCTGTATGTATTTACCTGTATATATTTAACTATATATATATTTACCTGTATATATTTACCCGTATATATTTACCTATATGTATTTACCTGTATATATTTACCTGTATATATTTACCTGTATATATATTTACCTGTATATATTTACCTGTATGTATTTACCTGTATATATTTACCTGTATGTATGTACCTGTATATATGTACCTGTATATATTTACCTGTATATATATTTACCTGTATATATATTTACCTGTATGTATTTACCTGTATATATGTACCTGTATATATGTACCTGTATATATGTACCTGTATATATGTACCTGTATATATTTACCTGTATGTATTTACCTGTATATATGTACCTGTATATATGTACCTGTATATATGTACCTGTATATATGTACCTGTATATATATTTACCTGTATATATATTTACCTGTATGTATTTACCTGTATGTATTTACCCGTATATATTTACCCGTATGTATTTACCCGTATGTATTTCCCCGTATGTATTTCCCCGTATGTATTTCCCCGTATGTATTTCCCCGTATGTATTTCCCCGTATGTATTTCCCCGTATGTATTTCCCCGTATGTATTTCCCCGTATGTATTTCCCCGTATGTATTTCCCCGTATGTATTTCCCCGTATGTATTTCCCCGTATGTATTTCCCCGTATGTATTTCCCCGTATGTATTTCCCCGTATGTATTTCCCCGTATGTATTTCCCCGTATGTATTTCCCCGTATGTATTTCCCCGTATGTATTTCCCCGTATGTATTTCCCCGTATGTATTTCCCCGTATGTATTTCCCCGTATGTATTTCCCCGTATATATTTCCCCGTATATATTTCCCCGTATATATTTCCCCGTATATATTTCCCCGTATATATTTCCCCGTATATATTTCCCCGTATATATTTCCCCGTATATAGATGAGTACGGGGACAGCAGGATGGTTCGTACTCGTTCTCTGTCTAAGATCAGCTCCTCGGTTGCTCGGCAACAGTATGTCGACACCTCTGATGAGGAAGAGTACCAGAGAAACCCCCCGATGTACCAGCAGCCCCCCCACCGCCGCCGCAACAGCAGAGCCTCCTCTCAGGAGAACCTGGGCCAAGCCCCGCCCGTAAGTCCGTCGGCCAATCACAGCTCACTAATTATTCACCTGATCTGAGTTTTATTAAAGTTCCCGTTTGTTGGTTTTAACGTCGCAGATTAACGAGCTGAACAAACGTATGTTCGCCATCGAGAGTCTGCTGAGTCGCCTCGAGGAGAAGATGACACCTGGTGATGAGGTGAGAGGAGGGGGTGATGGTGATGATGGTGGTGGTGGTGATGGTGATGATGAAGATGATGGTGAAGATGATGAAGATGATGGTGATGATGATGAAGATGATGGTGATGATGATGGTGGTGATGATGATGATGGTGGTGATGATGGTGATGGTGGTGATGATGTTGGTGATGATGATGATGATGGTGATGATGATGGTGATGATGATGATGATGATGGTGTTGATGATGGTGATGATGATGATGGTGATGATGATGATGGTGGTGATGATGGTGAAGATGATGGTGATGGTGGTGATGATGGTGGTGATGATGATGGTGGTGATGATGGTGATGATGATGAAGATGATGGTGAAGATGATGGTGATGGTGATGATGGTGGTGGTGATGGTGATGATGATGATGGTGGTGATGATGGTGGTGATGATGGTGATGATGATGAAGATGATGGTGATGATGATGGTGATGATGGTGATGATGATGAGGTGAGAAGAGGGGATGAAGATGATGGTGGTGGTGATGGTGATGATGGTGGTGGTGATGGTGATGATGATGATGATCATGATGATGATGGTGATGGTGATGAGGTGAGAGGAGAGGATGAAGATGATGGTAATGATGATGATGATGATGGTGGTGATGGTGATGAGGTGAGAGGAGGTGATGAAGATGATGGTGATGATGAGGATGATGTTGGTGATGATGTTGATGATGATGATGAAGATGGTGATGATGATGGTGGTGATGGTGATGATGATGAAGATGGTGATGGTGATAATGATGATGATGGTGATGATGATGATGATGATGGTGATAAAGATGATGGTGGTGGTGATGGTGATGGTGATGATTATGATGATGGTGATGGTGATGATGGTGATGATAGTGGTTATGATGGTGGTGATGGTGGTGATGATGATGATGATGATGGTGGTGATGGTGAGGATGATGATGATGGTGATGATGGTGAGGATGATGATGATGGTGATGGTGATGGTGGTGATGATAGTGGTGATGATGGTGGTGATGGTGGTGATGATGATGATGGTGGTGATGGTGATGATGATGATGATGATGGTGATGATGGTGAGGATGATGATGATGGTGATGATGGTGATGATGATGATGATGGTGGTGATGGTGAGGATGATGATGATGATGATGATGATGGTGATGATGATGAGGTGAGAGGAGGGGATGAAGATGATGATGGTGGTGGTGATGATGATCATGATGATGATGGTGATGGTGATGAGGTGAGAGGAGGGGATGAAGATGATGGTGATGATGGTGATGATGATGATGATGATGATGATGATGATGATGGTGGTGATGATGATGAGGTGAGAGGAGGTGATGAAGATGATGGTGGTGATGATGATGATGATGATGATGATGGTGGTGATGATGATGATGATGGTGAGGATGATGATGGTGATGATGTTGATGATGATGATGAAGATGGTGATGATGATGGTGGTGATGGTGATGATGATGAAGATGGTGATGATGGTGATGATGATGATGATGAAGATGGTGATGATGGTGATGGTGGTGATGATGATGGTGATGATTATGATGATGATGATGATGGTGGTGATGATGATGATGATGGTGGTGATGATGATGGTGATGGTGATGATGGTGATGGTGATGGTGGTGATGATGGTGATGATGATGGTGATGGTGATGGTGATGGTGGTGATGGTGAGGATGATGATGATGATGGTGGTGATGATGGTGGTGATGGTGGTGATGGTGGTGATGATGATGGTGAGGATGATAATGATGATGATGATGATGGTGGTGATGATGATGATGATGGTGGTGATGATGATGGTGATGGTGATGATGGTGATGGTGATGGTGGTGATGATGGTGATGATGATGGTGATGGTGATGGTGATGGTGATGGTGGTGATGGTGAGGATGATGATGATGATGGTGGTGATGATGGTGGTGATGATGGTGAT
>NC_084993.1:91212-98712 GCF_963691925.1 Scomber scombrus | reverse complement strand
GCCACGGTTAGCCACAGTTAGCCATGGTTAGCCACGGTTAGCTACGGTTAGCCACGGTTATAGACCCACGAGTCTAACATGTTGTTGTTATACGTCATCAAGCGCCGGTAAACGTCCCATGCTGCGTTCATGCAGGCTCGGAAATGCTGAAGCCTACAGAACAAATATCGGTTATAAAAACCGGATACCGATACTTCCCAATATTACATTTTTAAGTGAATATCGGCCGATAATATCGGAGGGCCGATAATATCAGACATCCCTAATAATTCTAAATGTGTCATGTTTGTGTTTGTGCAGGTTTCTGATATTGAGAGTAAGATCGCAGCTCTGAACGCCGTCGGCTCCAAGAAGAAGGTTTGTTCCTGTCACATGATCTGATCTGAACTTTATATTATAATAACACAATCATTACATCATGATATCACAATCATTACATCATGGTAACACAATCATTACATCATGATATCACAATCATTACATCATGATAACACAATCATTACATCATGATAACACAATGATTACATCATGATATCACAATCATTACATCATGATAACACAATCATTACATCATGATAACACAATCATTACATCATGATAACACAATCATTACATCATGATAACACAATCATTACATCATGATATCACAATCATTACATCATGGTAACACAATCATTACATCATGATATCACAATGATTACATCATGATAACACAATCATTACATCATGATAACACAATCATTACATCATGGTAACACAATCATTACATCATGATATCACAATGATTACATCATGATAACACAATCATTACATCATGATATCACAATCATTACATCATGATAACACAATCATTACATCATGATATCACAATCATTACATCATGATAACACAATCATTACATCATGATAACACAATCATTACATCATGATAACACAATCATTACATCATGATATCACAATCATTACATCATGATAACACAATCATTACATCATGATATCACAATCATTACATCATGATAACACAATCATTACATCATGATATCACAATCATTACATCATGATAACACAATCATTACATCACGATAACACAATCATTACATCACGATATCACAATCATTACATCATGATAACACAATCATTACATCATGATAACACAATCATTACATCATGATAACACAATCATTACATCATGATAACACAATCATTACATCATGATATCACAATCATTACATCATGATAACACAATCATTACATCACGATAACACAATCATTACATCACGATATCACAATCATTACATCACGATAACACAATCATTACATCATGATATCACAATCATTACATCATGATAACACAATCATTACATCATGATAACACAATCATTACATCACGATATCACAATCATTACATCATGATAACACAATCATTACATCATGATATCACAATCATTATATCATGATAACACAATCATTACATCATGATATCACAATCATTACATCATGATATCACAATCATTACATCATAATATCACAATCATTACATCATGATATCACAATCATTACATCATGGTAACACAATCATTACATCATGATATCACAATCATTATATCATGATAACACAATCATTACATCATGATATCACAATCATTACATCATGATATCACAATCATTACATCATAATATCACAATCATTACATCACGATATCACAATCATTACATCATGATAACACAATCATTACATCATGATAACACAATCATTACATCATAATATCATTACATCATAATATCATTACATCATAATATCATTACATCATAATATCATTACATCATGATATCACAATCATTACATCATGATAACACAATCATTACATCACGATAACACAATCATTACATCACGATATCACAATCATTACATCATGATAACACAATCATTACATCATGATAACACAATCATTACATCATGATAACACAATCATTACATCATGATAACACAATCATTACATCATGATATCACAATCATTACATCATGATAACACAATCATTACATCACGATAACACAATCATTACATCACGATATCACAATCATTACATCACGATAACACAATCATTACATCATGATATCACAATCATTACATCATGATAACACAATCATTACATCATGATAACACAATCATTACATCATGATATCACAATCATTACATCATGATATCACAATCATTACATCATGATAACACAATCATTACATCATGATAACACAATCATTACATCATGATAACACAATCATTACATCATGATAACACAATCATTACATCATGATATCACAATCATTACATCATGATAACACAATCATTATATCATGATATCACAATCATTACATCATAATATCACAATCATTACATCATGATATCACAATCATTACATCATGATATCACAATCATTACATCATGATATCACAATCATTACATCATGATAACACAATCATTACATCATGATATCACAATCATTACATCATGATAACATAATCATTACATCATGATATCACAATCATTACATCATGATATCACAATCATTACATCATGATATCACAATCATTACATCATGATATCACAATCATTACATCATGATATCACAATCATTACATCATAATATCTTTATACAGTCAATAAATTATCTTCTGTTTTTACAGATTTCTGGATCTCAGAGGAAAAAGTCGACACAAGATGTTTCCAGTAAGAAATATTTATTTACACTTTATTAATGATATAAAGTCATGATTATGAAGTGTGTTATATTATATATTATATATTATATAATGATTATGATGAAGTGTGTTATATTATATATTATATATTATATAATGATTATGATGAAGTGTGTTATATTATATATTATATATTATATAATGATTATGATGAAGTGTTCTAACCCTTTGCAGAGACCAACGGAGCTCAGTGGAGAAACAACAACATGTTCTAAAGTTAGATTCTGATTTATTGTTACAGAAATTAAAAAGCTGTTTATTATCATAATGTTAAAGTTTTAATCTATCTAATCAATAATCTATCTAATCAATGATCTATCCTATCAATGATCTATCCAATCAATGATCTATCCAATCAATGATCTATCCAATCAATGATCTATCCAATCAATGATCTATATAATCAATAACCCCCCATGTACACAAGCCAATATTTTGTTTTCTAACTACATTTCAGTTTATTTCACACATTGTAATTAATACAGATCAACCTGTCAATCACCACGTAGCCCCGCCCCCTAATGCATACCCTGCTTTATCGTCACATATAAAATCAGGGAGGCCAAAATGTCCCAAATGAACATCATACTGCATTGAAGAAGGCTTTAAACTAGCGATTGAGACCATAAACACATTTTGAAAACGTTTACTGAGGTTAGAAATCAAGTGAGAAGTTGTTGAATTCTCCATTGACTTGTATAGAGCCGGAAGTCCTTTTGACACCAAAACGGTCGCCCCCTGGTGGCCTTTTGATAGAATGCAGTTTTAAGTTACTTCCTGGTTGGACCACAACTCCCCGCCTGGTGTCCTCTAGGAGGCCCCCCCCCCCCCCCCCCCCTAATGACTCTGGGCTGACTACAATTGATTATATTGATTGTATTGATTATATTGATTATATTGATTATATTGACGATATTGATTATATTGATAATATTGATGATATTGATTGTATTGATAATATTGATTGTATTGATTGTATTGATGGTATTGATGATATTGATTATATTGATAATATTGATTGTATTGATTGTATTGATGGTATTGATGATATTGATTATATTGATTATATTGATGATATTGATGATATTGATTGTATTGATTGTATTGATTGTATTGATGATATTGATTATATTGATGGTATTGATTGTATTGATTGTATTGATGATATTGATTATATTGATTATATTGATGATATTGATGATATTGATTGTATTGATTGTATTGATTGTATTGATGATATTGATGGTATTGATTGTATTGATTGTATTGATGATATTGATTATATTGATGATATTGATGATATTGATTGTATTGATTGTATTGATTGTATTGATGATATTGATTATATTGATTACTTTTGACTCTTTTTAATGTTTATTGTGTTTGTGTCCGTGTGGAGCTTCCGTACTTGTGATGTGATCAATACCTTTGATTTGTTAACATTGATGCTGTTTGCTGAATAATGTATTGATTGATTGATTGATTAATTAATTGACAGCTGTTAGTTATTGATTATCAGTGTTACAGTCACATGACAGATGTATTGATCCTTTGATTATTGATAAGCATGTCTCTGTGTTTGGCTTTCTGATCATTAAACTATTGAACTATCTCTGATCACTTATTGATTATTACTCTCTCATCACTTATTGATTATTACTCTCTGATCACTTATTGATTATTACACTTAAGATTAGAACTGTCACTGACGTCATCACGCCATGACGTATGGAGTCGAGCCACCGGGATGTGTGCACGGCCCGGTTCCGGTCCCGGTTTACCTGCGGCTCACCTGACCACGTGACGCGTGTTTACTTCACAGCTCCGGTCTGGCTGCGGGACACCGGACGATTAACGGGCCGTTGTACCGACGCTGCAGCAGCTGCCGGTGGTGATTTAACGGTAAAGTGTTTCCGGTTGTCCCGGTGTGACAGCAGAGAGCTAACGGTAACGGTAGCAGCAGCTGCTCCGGACAGCCTCACAAAAACACGTGAACCCGGTTTATTCCGTGTTGCCGGATAGTTCGGCTCCCGGTAAAAACGTCCTGACCGATGGACACTAACGGACACCGGACAGAGAGCAGCTGACTGCAGAACACCGGCAGAAAAACACCAAATTTAACGTGAACCGGCTTTTTTCCGGGTTTATACCGGCTGTGATCACCGGGCCCGGTGCTGTTAGTGAAGACCGGGCCTCAGCGGAGAGTTCGGCCCCGGTAAACCCCGGTGTCTGTCCGGTCCCGGTATGATGGGGACTCAGGCACCGGGCAGGAAGAGGATCCCGGACCGGGAGAAGCTGACCGCTGAGGACGATGCTCTGAACCAGATCGCCCGGGAGGTGAGTCAGCTGATCGATCAGTTATTGATTATCGGTGACTTCAGATCAGATTTGAGCACGTGCCAACTTATGTGTGTGTATGTACAGTCCCCTCAGTGTGTGTGTGTGTGTGTGTGTGTGTGTGTGTGTATACAGTCCCCTCAGTGTGTGTGTGTGTGTGTGTATACAGTCCCCTCAGTGTGTGTGTGTGTGTGTGTGTGTGTGTACAGTCCCCTCAGTGTGTGTGTGTGTGTGTATACAGTCCCCTCAGTGTGTGTGTGTGTGTGTGTGTGTGTGTGTGTATACAGTCCCCTCAGTGTGTGTGTGTGTGTGTGTATACAGTCCCCTCAGTGTGTGTGTGTGTGTATACAGTCCCCTCAGTGTGTGTGTGTGTGTGTGTGTGTATACAGTCCCCTCAGTGTGTGTGTGTGTGTGTATACAGTCCCCTCAGTGTGTGTGTGTGTGTGTGTGTGTGTGTGTGTATACAGTCCCCTCAGTGTGTGTGTGTGTGTATACAGTCCCCTCAGTGTGTGTGTGTGTGTGTGTGTGTGTGTGTGTATACAGTCCCCTCAGTGTGTGTGTGTGTGTGTATACAGTCCCCTCAGTGTGTGTGTGTGTGTGTGTGTGTGTGTGTGTGTATACAGTCCCCTCAGTGTGTGTGTGTGTGTGTGTGTGTGTATACAGTCCCCTCATGTGTGTGTGTGTGTGTGTGTGTGTATACAGTCCCCTCAGTGTGTGTGTGTGTGTGTGTGTGTGTGTGTGTGTGTGTGTGTACAGTCCCCTCAGTGTGTGTGTGTGTGTGTGTGTGTGTGTGTGTGTGTGTATACAGTCCCCTCAGTGTGTGTGTGTGTGTGTGTGTGTGTGTGTGTGTGTGTGTGTGTGTGTGTGTGTGGTGTATATACAGTCCCCTCCCAAAGTATAGAACATTGGTTCCTTTATTTAAAACATTTGTGTTTAACATGAAAAGATGAAATGAGACCAGAGATCAACATCTCAGATATTAACATCTGATACACTCAGAAGATAAGATAAGTTATTAACTGAACATTGTTAGGTGAGTTATAGAAGATAAGATAAGTTATTAGTGACTGAACATTGTTAGGTGAGTTATAGTAACAGAACATGTGAGTGACAGGTGTGTCCTGTTACATTGATTATTAAACTATAAATACTCTGAATGTCTACGCTCAGCTTTATATTTTGGGTCCCTGTGCAGACTTAGTTAGTTATAGTTAGAGGTGTAACAACATGAACACCAGACAGCTTCTATGGGGGGGGGGGGGGGGGGGGGGGGGGAGAAAATCAATCAGAGCTATTACACAAACATTGGCCATAACCAGAACAACCATTTAGACCATCCTGAAGAAGACTGAACCTCTGGTGTGATAAGTAACAGACGTCTAACAGTAGAAACATTGTGAGAGCTGTAAATAAAGGACCCTAAAACAACTGTTAGTGACATCAGCACCAACCTCCAGAGGGCAGGAGTGAAGCTATGACATCAGCACCAACACCAGAGGGCAGGAGTGAAGCTATGACATCAGCACCAACCACCAGAGGGCAGGAGTGAAGCTATGACATCAGCACCAACCTCCAGAGGGCAGGAGTGAAGCTATGACATCAGCACCAACCACCAGAGGGCAGGAGTGAAGCTATGACATCAGCACCAACCACCAGAGGGCAGGAGTGAAGCTATGACATCAGCACCAACCACCACAGGGCAGGAGTGAAGCTATGACATCAGCACCAACCTCCAGAGGGCAGGAGTGAAGCTATGACAATCAGCACCAACCACCAGAGGGCAGGAGTGAAGCTATGACATCAGCACCAACCACCAGAGGGCAGGAGTGAAGCTATGACATCAGCACCAACCACCAGAGGGCAGGAGTGAAGCTATGACATCAGCACCAACCACCAGAGGGCAGGAGTGAAGCTATGACATCAGCACCAACCACCAGAGGGCAGGAGTGAAGCTATGACATCAGCACCAACCACCAGAGGGCAGAGTGAAGCTATGACATCAGCACCAACCACCAGAGGGCAGGAGTGAAGCTATGACATCAGCACCAACCACCAGAGGGCAGGAGTGAAGCTATGACATCAGCACCAACCTCCAGAGGCAGGAGTGAAGCTATGACATCAGCACCAACCACCAGAGGGCAGGAGTGAAGCTATGACATCAGCACCAACCACCAGAGGGCAGGAGTGAAGCTATGACATCAGCACCAACCACCAGAGGGCTCATGATCCAAACATACAAACACGGTGGAGGTGATGTCATAGCTTCTTCTGGGACGAGCTCATTCATCTCACTGATGATGTAACACATGATGGCAGCAGGGCCAGAACCCCCCCCCCAAAACAAACATATCTGACCTGCTATAGACTGAAGGGAGTAACCCCCCCCCCCCCAAAACAAACATATCT
>NC_084993.1:75000-83512 GCF_963691925.1 Scomber scombrus | reverse complement strand
CACACACACACACACACACACACTCATATACACACACACACACACACACACACACATACACACCAATAGGGGTAACAGGGGACCTGTCAGACCAACCTGCCAAGAGGGGTCTTATGTTTCTGCTTATTTTGAAAAACCAAAAATAGAATATAACATTTACTTTTAAGGTGTTTTCCCATAATATTACTGAAAATGGGACTTTTAATTTTTTTTAAGGAAATTGCCAAGATTACCTATCAAAGAGTGGACCTCAACATACTGCAGTGGAGCTGTCTGTACCCATTCATTCACCTAACGACTCATTCATTCACCTAACGACTCATTCATTCACCTAACGACTCATTCATTCACCTAACGACTCATTCATTCACCTAACGACTCATTCATTCACCTAACGACCCATTCATTCACCTAACGACCCATTCATTCACCTAACGACTCATTCATTCACCTAACGACTCATTCATTCACCTAACGACCCATTCATTCACCTAACGACTCATTCATTCACCTAACGACTCATTCATTCACCTAACGACCCATTCATTCACCTAACGACTCATTCATTCACCTAACGACTCATTCATTCACCTAACGACTCATTCATTCACCTAACGACTCATTCATTCACCTAACGACTCATTCATTCACCTAACGACCCATTCATTCACCTAACGACTCATTCATTCACCTAACGACCCATTCATTCACCTAACGACTCATTCATTCACCTAACGACTCATTCATTCACCTAACGACTCATTCATTCACCTAACGACTCATTCATTCACCTAACGACTCATTCATTCACCTAACGACCCATTCATTCACCTAACGACCCATTCATTCACCTAACGACTCATTCATTCACCTAACGACTCATTCATTCACCTAACGACCCATTCATTCACCTAACGACCCATTCATTCACCTAACGACTCATTCATTCACCTAACGACTCATTCATTCACCTAACGACCCATTCATTCACCTAACGACCCATTCATTCACCTAACGACTAATTCATTCACCTAACGACCCATTCATTCACCTAACGACTCATTCATTCACCTAACGACCCATTCATTCACCTAACGACCCATTCATTCACCTAACGACCCATTCATTCACCTAACGACTCATTCATTCACCTAACGACCCATTCATTCACCTAACGACTAATTCATTCACCTAACGACCCATTCATTCACCTAACGACTCATTCATTCACCTAACGACCCATTCATTCACCTAACGACCCATTCATTCACCTAACGACCCATTCATTCACCTAACGACTCATTCATTCACCTAACGACCCATTCATTCACCTAACGACTCATTCATTCACCTAACGACTCATTCATTCACCTAACGACTCATTCATTCACCTAACGACCCATTCATTCACCTAACGACTCATTCATTCACCTAACGACTCATTCATTCACCTAACGACCCATTCATTCACCTAACGACCCATTCATTCACCTAACGACTCATTCATTCACCTAACGACTCATTCATTCACCTAACGACTCATTCATTCACCTAACGACTCATTCATTCACCTAACGACCCATTCATTCACCTAACGACTCATTCATTCACCTAACGACTCATTCATTCACCTAACGACCCATTCATTCACCTAACGACTCATTCATTCACCTAACGACTCATTCATTCACCTAACGACCCATTCATTCACCTAACGACTCATTCATTCACCTAACGACTCATTCATTCACCTAACGACCCATTCATTCACCTAACGACTCATTCATTCACCTAACGACTCATTCATTCACCTAACGACTCATTCATTCACCTAACGACTCATTCATTCACCTAACGACTCATTCATTCACCTAACGACCCATTCATTCACCTAACGACTCATTCATTCACCTAACGACCCATTCATTCACCTAACGACTCATTCATTCACCTAACGACTCATTCATTCACCTAACGACTCATTCATTCACCTAACGACTCATTCATTCACCTAACGACTCATTCATTCACCTAACGACCCATTCATTCACCTAACGACCCATTCATTCACCTAACGACTCATTCATTCACCTAACGACTCATTCATTCACCTAACGACCCATTCATTCACCTAACGACCCATTCATTCACCTAACGACTCATTCATTCACCTAACGACTCATTCATTCACCTAACGACTCATTCATTCACCTAACGACCCATTCATTCACCTAACGACCCATTCATTCACCTAACGACTCATTCATTCACCTAACGACCCATTCATTCACCTAACGACTCATTCATTCACCTAACGACCCATTCATTCACCTAACGACCCATTCATTCACCTAACGACCCATTCATTCACCTAACGACTCATTCATTCACCTAACGACCCATTCATTCACCTAACGACTCATTCATTCACCTAACGACTCATTCATTCACCTAACGACTCATTCATTCACCTAACGACCCATTCATTCACCTAACGACTCATTCATTCACCTAACGACTCATTCATTCACCTAACGACCCATTCATTCACCTAACGACCCATTCATTCACCTAACGACTCATTCATTCACCTAACGACTCATTCATTCACCTAACGACCCATTCATTCACCTAACGACTCATTCATTCACCTAACGACCCATTCATTCACCTAACGACCCATTCATTCACCTAACGACTCATTCATTCACCTAACGACCCATTCATTCACCTAACGACCCATTCATTCACCTAACGACTCATTCATTCACCTAACGACTCATTCATTCACCTAACGACCCATTCATTCACCTAACGACCCATTCATTCACCTAACGACTCATTCATTCACCTAACGACTCATTCATTCACCTAACGACTCATTCATTCACCTAACGACCCATTCATTCACCTAACGACTCATTCATTCACCTAACGACTCATTCATTCACCTAACGACTCATTCATTCACCTAACGACTCATTCATTCACCTAACGACCCATTCATTCACCTAACGACTCATTCATTCACCTAACGACTCATTCATTCACCTAACGACTCATTCATTCACCTAACGACTCATTCATTCACCTAACGACTCATTCATTCACCTAACGACCCATTCATTCACCTAACGACTCATTCATTCACCTAACGACCCATTCATTCACCTAACGACTCATTCATTCACCTAACGACTCATTCATTCACCTAACGACCCATTCATTCACCTAACGACTCATTCATTCACCTAACGACTCATTCATTCACCTAACGACTCATTCATTCACCTAACGACTCATTCATTCACCTAACGACTCATTCATTCACCTAATGAGTCTTTGTTTCTCAGACTTTCTCAGTTTCTTTTAAAGATTGATAATTTAACTTAGTGTTATCATTATTCTATCTATTCTCAGTCTCTTCAATACAAATAATAATAATAAAAAAAGATGGCCCCATTTGAGAATACATAATGCAATTCAAAAGTAACATGGCTGCATGCACTAAAAGCAAGGACTGCAGTATTAGCCACAACATTTTACTTTATATGGGGTTTACATAATATAGATTTATTATAAATTATTGTCCCTTAATAAGGATAATTTCCTCCTCCGTCATTACTCATCCATAATTGCATTGCCTCTGTCATTCTTAACAGTCCAAGAGGGAACCTTCTAAAGTTTAAATTGTGTAAAAGCTAAATGATCCAAACAACACACAGTATGTGGATACAATCTAGCAATGCTGGAATCTAACTTTAACAGTTGAATTATTTTATTTTGATATAAATCCCAGGTCTCTGTAGAGACACAGAGGAAGAAACATATTTGCAAAAGAAAAAAATGACCAAACACTAAGTACTACCTTTCTCTAAGAACTACTGTCAATTTATTTTTATTTATTTTAATATCTTTAATTATTGTGCTGGTTTTGACAGAGGCTGTGGGTAACTTTATCAGGGACAGCAGGTCAAAAGTTAATCTGTGGCCACCTAATATCCCATATGAAACCCTGTGGGGGCCACCTACCATCAGACTTCTACTTTTTAAAGATAATTCATTTTAATGTACTTGCATCCTCAAGCTGTATAGGAATGCATTTTATTTATTGTTTTGCATTACAGAAACAAGTCCACACTTGGCTTATATGGAATGACATGGGTCCACTGTTGGCTGGTACATAATGAAACAAGTTCCCATTGAGATAGCATGGAGCGACATACACACTCCAGCATGTATGAATAAAGATGGAATTAACTAGATTTATACATTTGTAATTTAAATGTAATACAAATATACATTTGTGTGCCTCCAGGCCATTAGGTCATGTCAAACCCTGAGTTTTAGTGAGTTTAGTTCTGAGTTGTTGTTTTTTTCTCATGCCAACAATGCAGTCAAAGGGAATTAAACTCCAGTATTTAGAAAAATTAATTGACAGTAGAAATATTTGTTGCAGTAGTGTAACATAGGACTTTGTGATCTTAATCCACCCTCCAGATGAACTGATGACACTCTGTTCCTCCTCTATCCCATATATGTTAAATTGTTATGCCAATACTATAATGCCAGTAACCTTTTGATGGCTTACTTATACACACTACATCTACATTAATAACATTACTGGTGCTACTTTAAAAGAAATGTTTGTATTAAGTTTAAATGAAAATGTGCTCATTAGAATGATGCTGGAGTGTGTGTCATTATGTACCAGCCAACAGTGGACCCCTGTCATTCCATACAAACCAAGTGTGGACCTTTTTATTTAATGCAAATTAACAAATAATTCCTATAATTACACATACAAAAGGTTTATTATACAATTGATTGAAACCCTGCTTAAAGAATTAGTCAAGCAACAATAGCAAAAATTTGGTTTTAGTGTTTAATCAAAATTCAAAAGAAATTATCTTCATGCAAACCCTTTTATTTCTAACTGTAAAAATCATTGTGTAGTTACCTATGTGATTGAAATTTGATTTATATGTATTTTATATATACTGTAGCTATGTATATATATGTATGTGATAATGAACTAATTATCATTTTTATACTATGAACAACACTTAAACTTCAATTAACGATCATTTGGCATGTAACAATAAATAATGCAAGATATTCATTTTAAATGAAATGATTTAATTGAAGTGAAGACATGATCATCCATGTTACATTACACAGTTACATTTGTAACATTGAGGGGAAATAGACATAGCATATGCTATCAGCATACTGCCCATCTTCAAATCCCTTGGCTGACTGAAGAATTGTGGCCTAAAAATGTAATCCAACATCAACTTTAGAGGATAGAGTCTTTCAGAACCATGGCAATTCAGACCTCTAGCAGTTAAATGGACGTTGTCTCTCAGAAATAGCCCTGGCTTGTCAAACACGATGTCTGGATGATGTACAGTCCTCCCATCACAACCCAGAATGAAAGTGTCCATAACACTGTTGACAAACTTCCGTGCTTTATCCATCTTCCCTGGTGGGCCGTACCTCCATTGGCGTCTCTGGTTGATTGAAGAAAGAATAATCTTCATCTGGGGAAACTGTTGGTGGAGGTAGTGCAGGTCCTTCTTCATTGCTTTGACAAGCAGCACGCTTTTCACACGTCCCAAGTCATTTCCACCGCAGTGAATCAGTAGCACATCTGGAGCAGTTGTTCCTTTAAGGCACTGGTGGAAGACTTGAAGTAGGGAGTCCCAACACATGCCTCCCTGCCAAACCACTGGATATGGGCACATACACCAAGGTTGGTCCCCATGGTCTCCTGCGTGTTCTTCACTGCGTCTGACATTACTGTCACCCAGAATCCAGACTTTGTTTACTGTTGATAGACAAGAAAGTATCATAAATATGATTGGAAAGGACATTGAAGGCATTGTGCTATGATTTAAATGTTCTAGGGTTTTATTTCTCATTCATTAGCATCATAATTATCAGTTATCTCTTAACATGGTCATTTGTTAACAGGTCAGTTTTTCATTCATCACTTATTATAGGTTCACTCGTTTACACATAAAAGATGGATGACAAAGAAAACTGGGTGATACATATTTAGAAATACTGTGCAAAAATATACCTTTCTTCTGCTCTGTGAATGTCCATGAACATGGATGAACAATGACTGATTTGACTTTTCTGGAAAAAGAAAGGGAAAAAGAAAAAGTGGTTATACATTTTCATAGCAACGCTTTAAGAACAAGTGGTGACTGGTTACCATCATTTTATATACTCTAGAGGATGTATATTTTTAAAACAAATTTTTGTGAAGAGAAAAAACGATTGCTCGGCACATCTTACCTCATCTTGTAGAGAAGATTTTCTGTCACAGAAATGACTTCCAAAAGATGCCAAAGACTCTGGTGAACTTTCATTGAGGAGCCGTGACTGTTTATATGCAGGTCTGGACAGTCCCACTTATTCAGCCAACTCCTCCTCCTACCTCCTACTCCTCTCACATGTCTTCAGTGATTGTTATTTGTCTTACAGAGTATCAAAAAAGAAGGACAAATATTTTTGTTATCTCTCAAAAGAAGAAAAACCAAATATTAGTTTTTAATCTTCAGTTGTGTAGATGAACATGTATGGGAATGATCACTGAGATATACAGTGTAGTGTACCTTACAGCCACTCTCATAAATAGCAAAACAGGAAGCAGAGTTTTAAAGAGAGTTTCATGTGTAGAATTTTGTTTTGAACTTAGTGCTCTAAAACAGAAAAGTTGGTCCCCACTTAGTTTGATCAGAATGACACAGGTCCCTCTTAGTTTGATCAGAGTGACACAGGTCCCTCTTAGTTTGATCAAAATGACACAGGTCCCCTCTTAGTTTGATCAGAATGACACAGGTCCCCTCTTAGTTTGATCAGAATGACACAGGTCCCTCTTAGTTTGATCAGAATGACACAGGTCCCTCTTAGTTTGATCAGAATGACACAGGTCCCCTCTTAGTTTGATCAGAATGACACAGGTCCCCTCTTAGTTTGATCAGAATGACACAGGTCTCCTGTTAAATGGTTCGACACTCACACTCCTACATGGATATATATCAGCCGGCTTCCTTTACTCGCCAAAGCATCAAAGTTAGTTGCCACTGGCGACCGCTAATTTTGAACCCTGGGTCTATATACTTTCCAGATATGGATATGGACTGTACATACAAAAAACAATCAAATGTCAGCCTATTCATTGTATTTCCTATTTTAAGTGGATTATGAACTAATTTAACTCTGTGTTCAGAGGCTGGCAAAAAAATCGTAATCATTTTGAAAATGGTTATTAGGACCAGGTGTGTGTTATAGTGTGTGTCTCCATGGTAACCAGGTGTGTGTTATAGTGTGTGTCTCCATGGTAACCAGGTGTGTGTTATAGTGTGTGTCTCCATGGTAACCAGGTGTGTGTGTGTGCAGGTGGAGGAGAGGCCTGACAGAGACTTCCTGGATAAAGTGAGTTGAACATTAGCAGCGGTGTGTTCTGTCTGATCGGACCTATTGATTATTGATTATTGATCGGGTATTGATGATGTCACAGGGCTCTAGGACGGCGTCCACGCTGTCCGCCGCCACACTGGCGTCGCTGGGCGGAGCTTCATCCCGCAGAGGAAGCTGTGACACGTCTGTCTCCGTGGAGACGGAGGCGTCCATCAGAGACATGAAGGTCAGTGCTACCGCTCCTCCTGATGATGTCACTGTGATGTCACTGTGATGTCACTGTGATGTCACTGTGATGTCACTGTGATGTCACTGTGATGTCACTGACCAGGATGTCTCTGTGATGTCTCTGTGATGTCACTGTCTCTGTGATGTCACTGTGATGTCACTGACCAGGATGTCTCTGTGATGTCACTGTGATGTCACTGTGATGTCACTGACCAGGATGTCTCTGTGATGTCACTGTGATGTCACTGTGATGTCACTGTGATGTCACTGTGATGTCACTGTGATGTCACTGACCAGGATGTCTGTGATGTCACTGTGATGTCACTGTGATGTCACTGTGATGTCACTGACCAGGATGTCTGTGATGTCACTGTGATGTCACTGTGATGTCACTGTTATGTCACTGTGATGTCACTGTGATGTCACTGACCAGGATGTCTGTGATGTCACTGTGATGTCTCTGTGATGTCACTGTGATGTCACTGTGATGTAATGACCAGGACTCTCTGGCGGAGGCGGGGCAGAGGTACCGGCGGGCGATGCTCTCTAACGCTCAGCTGCACAACGAGACGTCAGCTCTGATGTTCCAGGTGGAAACGCTGAAGGAAGAACTCAGCGACCTGGAGGAGCTGCTGTGGGAGGCCCGTCGCCATGGCAACGACAAGACTAAGGTCAGAGGTCACACCCTGGATCACTGGTTATTGATGACTGGTTATTGATGACTGGTTATAGATGACTGGTTATAGATGACTGGTTATAGATGACTGGTTATAGATGACTGGTTATTGATGACTGGTTATTGATTATAGGTTATAGATGACTGGTTATTGATGACTGGTTATTGATGACT
>NC_084993.1:70000-72500 GCF_963691925.1 Scomber scombrus | reverse complement strand
TCCTCTCCTCTCCTCTCCTCTCCTCTCCTCTCCTCTCCTCTCCTCTCCTCTCCTCTCCTCCTCCTCTCCTGTCCCCCTCCTCTCCTCTCCTCTCCTCCCCTCCTCTCCTCCTCCTCTCCTCTCCTCTCCTCTCCTCCTCTCCTCTCCTCTCCTCTCTCCTCCTCTCCTCTCCTCTCCTCTCCTCTCCTCCTCCCCTCCTCTCCTCCTCCTCCTCTCCTCTCCTCCTCTCCTCTCCTCTCCTCTATCCTCCTCTCCTCTCCTCTCCTCCTCTCCTCTCCTCTCCTCTCCTCTCCTCTCCTCTCCTCCTCTCCTCTCCTCTCCTCTCCTCTCCTCTCCTCCTCCTGTCAGGAGGTGTCAGCTCTGCGGCAGCAGAGTGGACAGTACAGTGAGGAGGTGTCTGACCTGCAGGAGGCGCTGCAGTGGAAGGAGAAGAAGATCGGGGTTCGTCTGTTTAATCAATAAATCAATCAGTGATCAGGCTGTTACCATGGTTACACCCTGATCTGTGTGTGTGTTTACATCTGATATCTTTAACCTGTGATCAATACAAACTAATCTCCTCCTCCTGCTCCTCCTCCTCCTGCTTCTCCTCCTCCTCCTCCTCATCCTCCTCCTGCTTCTCCTCCTCCTCCTCCTCCTCATCCTCCTCATCCTCCTCCTGCTCCTCCTCATCCTCCTCCTGCTTCTCCTCCTCCTCCTCCTCCTCCTCCTCCTCATCCTCCTCCTGCTCCTCCTCATCCTCCTCCTGCTTCTCCTCCTCCTCCTCCTCCTCCTCCTCATCCTCCTCCTGCTCCTCCTCATCCTCCTCCTGCTTCTCCTCGTCCTCCTCCTGCGCCTCCTCCTCAGGCGTTGGAAAGACAGAAGGAGATCAGTGACATCGTTCGGATTGAGCGTGATGGGTTCAAACAGGAAGTGGTGCGATTGCGAGATTTACTCAAGGTACCAACGAAGAAGAAGAAGCACCTGTGTGATGTCATCAGTCAGCTGACGGTGCACCAGTGTGATGTCATCAGTCAGCTGACGGTGCACCTGTGTGATGTCATCAGTCAGCTGACGGTGCACCTGTGTGATGTCATCAGTCAGCTGACGGTGCACCTGTGTGATGTCATCAGTCAGCTGACGGTGCACCTGTGTGATGTCATCAGTCAGCTGACGGTGCACCTGTGTGATGTCATCAGTCAGCTGACGTTGCACCTGTGTGATGATTATGCAATAAAGTGATTAATATTATCTTGATTAGTTTATATTTAATGATGTATTTTATTTTGAAGGGTTGGATATTAGTTTATATTTAATTATGTATTTTATTTTGAAGGGTTGGATATTAGTTTATATTTAATGACGTATTTTATTTTGAAGGGTTGGATATTAGTTTATATTTAATGACGTATTTTATTTTGGAGGTTTTAAAGATCAATAAAATAAAATCAGCTGATCGCCGCCCTGAAGCAGCAGTGATTGGAAGTGATCGATCGATAGATGATTGATTGATTTTTTTTACACGATCAGAAACACGGAGTGATCGTCGCCGCCGGCAACGGGGAGGCGGGACAGACCGAGGATGATGTCACCGCTGAGTCTGCGTCCCTATTGGCTGAGGAGGAGTCACATGATGTCAGAGAGCGCGTGCTGGGTGAGTCTAATAACCCCCCCCCACTCTGGTGACATCACAGTTCAGATTTAAAGTTTATGTTAATGAGCTGTCCGTGTTCGTCCAACGTGTCATCGTCTTTCAGGAGCCGCGATCAATAACCCACCAGTGATCAATAACCCACCAGTGATCAATAACCCATCAGTGATCAATAACCCACCAGTGATCAATAACCCATCAGTGATCAATAACCCACCAGCGATCAATAACCCACCAGTGATCAATAACCCATCAGTGATCAATAACCCATCAGTGATCAATAACCCACCAGTGATCAATAACCCACCAGTGATCAATAACCCATCAGTGATCAATAACCCACCAGTGATCAATAACCCACCAGTGATCAATAACCCACCAGCGATCAATAACGACTTGCTGATCGTCGTCCGCGGCGACGCAGACGATGAGGACGGAAACAGTCGATCAATAATCAATAATCGAGTTCCTGTGAGGAAGTCAGCTGGCTCCAGGTCAAAGGTCAGGAGGCTGATTGATGAGGTCACACTGATGGTGGCTCCGGAGGTGATGATGATGATGATGATGATGAAGGAGTCAGCAGCAGGACGCGAGGAGGAGCAGGAGGAGGCGCAGATGGACAGCTGTGAGGAGGTGATGGAGGAGGTCAGAGGCTCAGCCTGGTGAGGGAGGTCAGGACCTCCACCCTGAAGACCACCTCCACCCTCAGGCCCACCTACACCCTCAGGCCCACCTCCACCCTGAGGACTACCTCCACCCTCAGGACTACATCCACCCTGAGGACCACTTCCACCCTGAGGAGTACCTCCACCCTGAGGACCGCCTCCACCCTGAGGACTACCTCCACCCTGAGGACCACCTCCACCCTGA
>NC_084993.1:57500-65000 GCF_963691925.1 Scomber scombrus | reverse complement strand
CGCTTCCTGAAAAACTGCATCACATGTTAAAGTCCAGAAACATTGGAGTGCTTCACCTGAGCGGGTCCAGGTGCTTCACCTGAGCGGGTCCAGGTGCGGGTCCAGGTGCTTCACCTGAGCGGGTCCAGGTGCTTCACCTGAGCGGGTCCAGGTGCGGGTCCAGGTGCTTCACCTGAGCGGGTCCAGGTGCTTCACCTGAGCGGGTCCAGGTGCGGGTCCAGGTGCTTCACCTGAGCGGGTCCAGGTGCGGGTCCAGGTGCTTCACCTGAGCGGGTCCAGGTGCGGGTCCAGGTGCTTCACCTCAGCGGGTCCAGATGCGGGTCCAGGACTGAGCTGTGATCAGTTCTTCAGGGAGACGTTTGATGTGTTTTATTCTTTGTTGTCAGTCAGGACATCATGTGATCATATCAGTCATGTGTTGTTACAGTAGTACCGATGACTCCGCCCTCCTGGTTCTCCAGGTGAGTTAAAACAAACATCAACACTCAGCGCCTCCTGTCTGGCACCAGGGGGCGACGCCTCCTTTTTTTTCCTTCTTTGTGTTTTTGTCTCTTCTGACTCAGTTTGATGTTTCCTGTCTGGTTTTAGTTCCGTGGTGTGTTCAGGTACCACAGGAGTTCTCATGTCTTTGTTTCTAAGGACCTTTCATGGCACTCGGGATTTAAACTCACCAGCTTGTAAACGTCTGTAATGAATGTGAAGAGTTAAAGGTTCATTCTGCTGAGTCACATGTTCCTTCATCATGAAACCACACAATCATCCTTCAGTCAGCAGCTTGGTGTAAAGTTCACTGCAATAACTTCAGTTTGTGAATCAGAGGAGAACCGTAGTGGGCTCAGAGGAGAACCATAGGGACTCAGAGGAGCACCATAAGGGAATCAGAGGAGAACTGTAGGGGACTCAGAGGAGAACCGCAGGGCCTCAGAGGAGAACCGCAGGGCCGGGGACTCAGAGGAGAACCGTAGGGACTCAGAGGAGAACCATAAGGGAATCAGAGGAGAACCGTAGGGGACTCAGAGGAGAACTGTAGGGGACTCAGAGGAGAACCGTAGGGACTCAGAGGAGAACCATAAGGGAATCAGAGGAGAACCGTAGGGGACTCAGAGGAGAACCGTAGGGGACTCAGAGGAGCACCATAAGGGAATCAGAGGAGAACTGTAGGGGACTCAGAGGAGAACCGCAGGGCCGGGGACTCAGAGGAGAACCGTAGGGACTCAGAGGAGAACCGT
Organism: Scomber scombrus; assembly: GCF_963691925.1. Lineage (NCBI taxonomy): Eukaryota > Metazoa > Chordata > Actinopteri > Scombriformes > Scombridae > Scomber > Scomber scombrus. The sequence goes on along the minus strand of NC_084993.1, from coordinate 63,771 downwards.
AGGGACTCAGAGGAGAACCGCAGGGCTGGGGACTCAGAGGAGAACCGTAGGGACTCAGAGGAGAACCATAAGGGAATCAGAGGAGAACCGTAGGTGACTCAGAGGAGAACCGTAGGGACTCAGAGGAGAACCGCAGGGCCGGGGACTCAGAGGAGAACCATAAGGGAATCAGAGGAGAACCGTAGGGGACTCAGAGGAGAACCGTAGGGACTCAGAGGAGAACCGCAGTGCCGGGGACTCAGAGGAGAACCGCAGGGGAGTCAGAGGAGAACCGTAGGGGACTCAGAGGAGAACCGTAGGGACTCAGAGGAGAACCGCAAGGCCGGGGACTCAGAGGAGAACCGTAGGGACTCAGAGGAGAACCGTAGGGGACTCAGAGGAGAACCGTAGGGACTCAGAGGAGAACCGCAGTGCCGGGGACTCAGAGGAGAACCGCAGGGGACTCAGAGGAGAACCGTAGGGGACTCAGAGGAGAACCGTAGGGACTCAGAGGAGAACCGCAAGGCCGGGGACTCAGAGGAGAACCGTAGGGACTCAGAGGAGAACCGTAGGGGGCTCAGAGGACAACCGTAGGGGGCTCAGAGGAGAACCGTAGGGACTCAGAGGAGAACCGTAGGGACTCAGAGGAGAACCGCAGGGCCGGGGACTCAGAGGAGAACCGTAGGGACTCAGAGGAGAACCGTAGGGGACTCAGAGGAGAACCGTAGGGGACTCAGAGGAGAACCGTAGGGGACTCAGAGGAGAACCGTAGGGACTCAGAGGAGAACCGTAGGGGGCTCAGAGGAGAACCGTAGGGGACTCAGAGGAGAACCGTAGGGACTCAGAGGAGAACCGTAGGGGACTCAGAGGAGAACCGTAGGGACTCAGAGGAGAACCGTAGGGACTCAGACGAGAACCGTAGGGACTCAGAGGAGAACCGTAGGGGACTCAGAGGAGAACCGCAGGGGACTCAGAGGAGAACCGTAGGGTGCGTCTGATGCGTTTCTGTCCTATTGATTAGGATTCATCAATATATCAGAGTATCAGTATGAATGACATCATGGGGTTAAAGGTCATTGTGATGACATCATGAAGCACTATATTAAACTCATGCAACATCTCAACTTCCTGTCTGTGGATTCAGTGACATCACTTCCTGTCTTAACAAGCTAATAATAGATCAATAGATCAGATCAGCTGATCAATAATTAATATCAGTGTATAAACTGTTGGTGACTGAGTGATGTTATCAGCTGATGTAAACAGGTAACCATGGATACGCTCTGCCTCCTCTTCTTCTTCCTGGTAACCGTGGAGACGCAGAGTCCGGTGCAGGAAGTGAGGAATGTAAATAGAATCTCGAGGGTCAAAGGTCACGTCACGCCTCATTTCTTCTTCTGTGGTGGTAAACAGCAGCAGGTCAAAGGTCACAGCTGAACCTGCAATCACTTTAAACTGATCAATAATCACTGATCAGCTGATCAGCTGGGTGGAAACTAAACTGAGATTAATTAAAGTTTCAAAGATTTAAAAAAGAAGAAGCTACAGATAATGAGTCTGACTGACCTTTGACCTCTCACACACAGAGACACACACACACTCACACAGACACACACACTCACACAGAGACACACACACACAGACACACACACACAGACACACATACACACAGACACACACACAGACACAGAGACACACACACACAGACACACACACACACAGACACACACACACACAGACACACACACACACAGACACACACACACACAGACACACACACACACACAGACACAGAGACACACACACACAGAGATACACACACAGACACAGAGACACACACACACACACACACAGACACACACACAGACACACACACACAGACACACACACACAGACACACACACAGACACAGACACAGAGACACACACACAGACACACACACAGACACACACACACAGAGACACACACACAGACACAGAGACACACACACACAGACACACACACACACACACACAGACACACACACAGACACACACACACAGACACACACACACAGACACACACACAGACACACACACACAGACACACACACAGACACACACACACACACACAGACACACACACAGACACACACACACACACACAGACACACACACACACACACACACACACTCTTCATTCAGGTCTCTTTGGGGCTGCTGGTCGTCATGGAGACCTCGTTTTAACTTCATTTGTCTTTTAGTTTATTTTATTTGACAGAAACATTTAACAAAGTTATTATACATAATTATGATTTATTAAACTTTTACAGGTATTATTATTACTGTTGGACATGTTCAAACTATACATAAATATATATATTTATATATTTATATTTATATAACTGTATATAGTTATATAAATATATAAATATATTTAAATAACTATATACAGTTTGTCACTATAGTGAGTACACCTCTCACATCTTTGATGTAACTTAAAGCAGTGAGTGTACAGCTGTATAGATTTAATGTCCTCTGAAGATAACTCACCTCACAGTGAACAGGTCCACGTTGGGCCTCCCTGGTGTCATGTGACTCGTTAGTGTTTCAGGTTTCAGCTGTTTTCTCTCTCATACTGGTCACTGGATATTAAACATGGAGCCTCATGGCAAACAACTCTGAGGATCTGAAACATGTAATTGTTGCTCTTCATAAAGAAGGTCTAGCCTGTCAGTGCTCAGACCATACGACGCACACTGCATCAAATCAGTCTGCATGGCCGTCGTCCCTGAAGGAAGCCTCTTCTGAAGCTGATGCACAAGAAAGCCAGCAAACAGTTTGCTGAAGACAAGCAGTCCAAGGACATGGATTACTGGAACCATGTCTGTGGTCTGATGAGACCAGGATTAAGTTGTTTGGCTCAGATGGTGTCAGCGTGTGTGGCGGCACCCTGGTGAGGAGTACAAAGACTACTGTGTCTTGCCTACAGTCAAGCATGGTGGTGGTAGCGTCATGGTCTGGGGCTGCATGAGTGCTGCCGGCACTAAGAGCTGCAGTTCATTGAGGGTTAGGGTGAAGCAGAGCATGATCCCCTCCCTTTGGGAACTGGGCCGCAGGGTTAAACCTAACCCAACATGATAACGACCCCAAACACACCTCCAAGATGACAACTGCCTTGCTGAGGAAGCTGAAGGTAAAGGTGAAGGACTGGCCAAGTATGTCTCCAGAACTAAACCCAATGGAGCACCTGTGGGGCATCCTCAAGCAGAAGGTGTCCAACATCCAGCAGCTCTGTGATGTCATCATGGAGGAGAGGAAGAGGAAGAGGATTCCAGTAGCAACCTGTGCAGCTCTGGTTAAAGCAGTGCTAGATAATAATGGTGCTCACACAAAATATTGATAGTTTGGGCCCAACGTGGACCTGTTCACTGTGAGAACTCACCAGCTGTGTGTTGAGTTATCTTCAGAGGACATTAAATCTATACCAGCTGTACACTCACTGCTTTAAGTTACAGTTGCAAGAAAAAGTTTGTGAACCTTTGGGATTAATTCTGCATAATGTTTCGACTTGAGCTAATTCTACTTGCTAAATCATACGCTATGTGTTAGCTCAGTCCGTGTGTTCGTTAAATGAAAGGATAGGAGAAGATGAGCGGTCTCACAGGCTATTTTATTTAGCAGTAAATCAATAAAACATACAGAGCTCTGGGTCGAGATCTTCCTGTCCCTGATGAACAACAGTGTGTGTCAGTTCATGAAGTCCGACTGCTATCCTTTCCCTGACCCCTTTTATACAAAAATACAGAATCAGATATAATGTGTGAGGTGCTGTCGTCTCCTGATTGGCTGTTGATCTGACTCCATCCTCCATCTTCTCACAGTCCAGGATATGTGATCTTCCTGTGACCTCCTTAAACAGGCGCAATAGTGACTTCCATGTGACCCCCTTCTTCTGAAACTACACAATCACCAGACCTCCTGTGGGGGTTTTATGGTTAGTTCTGCATTGTTTAACACAGGATGGTCAGGGCTCTGACTGAATGTTTGACCCCGCTCTCCTGTTAATAATAAACCTTTAACCTATGCAAGTGGGACGTGTCAACATCCAGAATCTACCTATTTAATTACACTTCAGGGTAAACTGTCTTCATGCATTCTTCTTACACAACAAGCTTACTGCTTTCAGATTGTTACACATAGGACCACATATTTATATGAAACAAACAACAAAGTAATTAATCCCCTTATGTGATATTTTAGCAGTGGCCAATTCATAGCATATATCTACAATAAAATGTGTTTTAATCTTCATCTAAATCACAACGATAGACAAACACAGTCTGCTTAAACTAAAACTGCACAGAACATTAAATGTTTATTGAACACAACATGTAAACATTCACAGTGCAGGGTATGTGAACCCCTCGGCTGATGACCTGGAGCCAGGAGTCAGCCAACCAATCATAGGATGATATAGCAGGTGTTGGTTAAAGCTGCCCTATAAACACAGTTAGCTGTTCTCAGGAAGCTTTGCCTGATGCCTCACACAAAAGAGCTCTCAGAACACCTACGATGAAGAGTTGTTGACTTACATGAAGCTGGAAAGGGTCACAGAAGTATCTCTAAAAGCTTTGATGTGTCTACGGTTAGACAGATGGTCTACAAATGGAGAAAGTTCAGCACTGTTGCTCCTCTCCCTCGGCGTGGTCGTAAAGAAGAATGGAGTTCATGGGAGGACACCACGGAGGGTTAGGGTTAGATGCTAACGTCTAACACCACGGAGGGTTAGGGTTAGATGCTAACGTTTAACACCACGGAGGGTTAGATGCTAACGTTTAACACCACGGAGGGTTAGGGTTAGATGCTAACGTTTAACACCACGGAGGGTTAGGTTAGATGCTAACGTTTAACACCACGGAGGGTTAGGGTTAGATGCTAACGTTTAACACCACGGAGGGTTAGGGTAAGATGCTAACGTTTAACACCACGGAGGGTTAGGGTTAGATGCTAACATTTAACACCACGGAGGGTTAGGGTTAGATGCTAACGTTTAACACCACGGAGGGTTAGGGTTAGATGCTAACGTTTAACACCACGGAGGGTTAGGGTTAGATGCTAACGTTTAACACCACGGAGGGTTAGGGTTAGATGCTAACGTCTAACACCACGGAGGGTTAGGGTTAGATGCTAACGTCTAACACCACGGAGGGTTAGGGTTAGATGCTAACGTTTAACACCACGGAGGGTTAGGGTTAGATGCTAACGTTTAACACCACGGAGGGTTAGGGTTAGACGCTAACGTTTAACACCACGGAGGGTTAGGGTTAGACGCTAACGTTTAACACCACGGAGGGTTAGGTTAGATGCTAACGTTTAACACCACGGAGGAAGCCACTGATGGCAAAGAAAAACATTGCTGCACGTTTGAAGTTTGCAGAAGAGCACCTGGATGTCCCACAGAACTACTGGCTGGATGTTCTGTGGACAGATGAATCCAACGTTGAGTTGTTTGGAAGGAACACACAACGCTATGTGTGGAGAAGGGTTAGGGTTAGCACACCAACATCAGAACCTCATCCCAACTGTGAAATCTGGTGGAGGGGCCATCATGGTTTGGGGCTGCTTTGCTGCCTCAGGCCTGGGTCAGGCCAGGGTCAGGCCAGGGTCAGGCCAGGGTCAGGCCAGGGTCAGGCCTGGGTCAGGCCAGGGTCAGGCCTGGGTCAGGCCAGGGTCAGGCCTGGGTCAGGCCAGGGTCAGGCCAGGGTCAGGCCAGGGTCAGGCCTGGGTCAGGCCTGGGTCAGGCCTGGGTCAGGCCAGGGTCAGGCCTGGGTCAGGCCAGGGTCAGGCCAGGGTCAGGCCTGGGTCAGGCCAGGGTCAGGCCAGGGTCAGGCCAGGGTCAGGCCAGGGTCAGGCCAGGGTCATCGATGGAGAAATGAATTCCCAACTGTATCAAAACATTTTGCAGACCATCTGTCCGTCAACAGAGGAGGAGAAGCAACAGGACAACGACCCAAAGCATCAAAGTTAATCAAGGAGGGTCAGTTATTAAATAAAAGGTTCACATACTCTGCACTGTGAATGTTTACATGTTGTGTTCAATAAACAATGAAAACATATAATGTTCTGTGCAGACTGTGTTTGTCTATCGTTGTGATTTAGATGAAGATTAAAACACATTTTATGCAGAATTAATCCCAAAAGTTCACAAACTGTTTATCAAACATTCATTTCTAGAATGTTTCCCATGAAAAGATATAATACAATATTAGGTGTACTCACTATAGTGAGAAACTGTATATTTATATTTTTTC
>NC_084993.1:35000-52500 GCF_963691925.1 Scomber scombrus | reverse complement strand
AACAGAGTAAAGTAGAACACAGTAGAGTAGAGTAGAACACAGTAGAACAGAGTAGAGTAGAACACAGTAGAACAGAGTAGAAAAGAGTAGAGTAGAACACAGTAGAACAGAGTAGAGTAGAACACAGTAGAACAGAGTAGAGTAGAACACAGTAGAACACAGTAGAACAGAGTAGAGTAGAACAGAGGAGAAAACAGTAGAACACAGTAGAACACAGTAGAGTAGAACACAGTAGAACAGAGTAGAGTAGATCAAAGTAGAGTAGAACAGAGTAGAGTAGAACACAGTAGAACACAGTAGAGTAGAACAGAGTAGAGTAGAACACAGTAGAACAGAGTAGAGTAGAACACAGTAGAACAGAGTAGAGTAGAACAGAGTAGAACAGAGTAAAGTAGAACACAGTAGAGTAGAGTAGAACACAGTAGAACAGAGTAGAGTAGAACACAGTAGAACAGAGTAGAGTAGAACAGAGTAGAGTAGAACACAGTAGAACAGAGTAGAGTAGAACACAGTAGAACAGAGTAGAGTAGAACAGAGTAGAGTAGAACACAGTAGAACACAGTAGAGTAGAACAGAGTAGAGTAGAACAGAGTAGAACAGAGTAGAACAGAGTAGAGTAGAATAGAGTAGAACAGAGTAGAGTAAAAACAGTAGAACAGAGTAGAGTAGAACAGAGTAGAACACAGTAGAACAGAGTAGAGTAGAATAGAGTAGAACAGAGTAGAACACAGTAGAACAGAGAAGAGTAGAACAGAGTAGAGTAGAACACAGTAGAACAGAGTAGAGTAGAACAGAGTAGAACAGAGTAGAGTAGAATAGAGTAGAACAGTAGAACACAGTAGAACAGAGTAGAGTAGAACAGAGTAGAGTAGAACACAGTAGAACAGAGTAGAGTAGAACACAGTAGAACAGAGTAGAGTAGAACAGAGTAGAACACAGTAGAACAGAGTAGAGTAAAACACAGTAGAGTAGAACAGAGTAGAGTAGAACAGAGTAGAGTAGAATAGAGTAGAACACAGTAGAACAGAGTAGAGTAGAACAGAGTAGAACAGAGTAGAGTAGAACACAGTAGAACACAGTAGAACAGAGTACAGTAGAACACAGTAGAACAGAGTAGAACAGAGTAGAGTAGAACAGAGTAGAGTAGAACAGAGTAGAACAGAGTAGAGTAGAACAGAGTAGAGTAGAACACAGTAGAACAGAGTAAAGTAGAACACAGTAGAACAGAGTAGAGTAGAACAGAGTAGAGTAGAACAGAGTAGAACAGAGTAGAGTAGAACACAGTAGAACACAGTAGAACAGAGTACAGTAGAACACAGTAGAACAGAGTAGAGTAGAACAGAGTAGAGTAGAACAGAGTAGAACAGAGTAGAGTAGAACACAGTAGAACAGAGTAGAGTAGAACAGAGTAGAACACAGTAGAACAGAGTAGAGTAAAACACAGTAGAGTAGAACAGAGTAGAGTAGAACAGAGTAGAACAGAGTAGAGTAGAATAGAGTAGAACACAGTAGAACAGAGTAGAGTAGAACAGAGTACAGTAGAACAGAGTAGAGTAGAACACAGTAGAACACAGTAGAACAGAGTACAGTAGAACACAGTAGAACAGAGTAGAGTAGAACAGAGTAGAACAGAGTAGAGTAGAACAGAGTAGAACAGAGTAGAGTAGAACAGAGTAGAGTAGAACACAGTAGAACAGAGTAAAGTAGGACACAGTAGAACAGAGTAGAGTAGAACAGAGTAGAGTAGAACAGAGTAGAACAGAGTAGAGTAGAACACAGTAGAACACAGTAGAACAGAGTACAGTAGAACACAGTAGAACAGAGTAGAGTAGAACAGAGTAGAGTAGAACAGAGCAGAACAGAGTAGAGTAGAACACAGTAGAACACAGTAGAACAGAGTAGAGTAGAACACAGTAGAACACAGTAGAACAGAGTAGAACAGAGTAGAGTAGAACAGAGTAGAGTAGAACACAGTAGAACACAGTAGATTAGAACACAGTAGAACAGAGTAGAGTAGAACAGAGTAGAACAGAGTAGAGTAGAACACAGTAGAACAGAGTAGAGTAGAACACAGTAGAACACAGTAGAACAGAGGAGAAAACAGTAGAACACAGTAGAACACAGTAGAGTAGAACACAGTAGAACAGAGTAGAGTAGATCACAGTAGAACACAGTAGAACAGAGTAGAATAGAACACAGTAGAACAGAGTAGAACACAGTAGAACACAGTAGAACAGAGTAGAGTAGAACACAGTAGAACACAGTAGAACAGAGTAGAACAGAGTAGAACAGAGTAGAGTAGAACAGAGTAGAGTAGAACACAGTAGAGTAGAACACAGTAGAACACAGTAGAACACAATAGAACAGAGTAGAGTAGAACACAGTAGAACACAGTAGAACAGAGTAGAGTAGAACACAGTAGAACAGAGTACAGTAGAACACAGTAGAACACAGTAGAACACAGTAGAGTAGAACACAGTAGAACAGAGTACAGTAGAACACAGTAGAACAGAGTAGAATAGAACACAGTAGAACACAGTAGAACAGAGTAGAGTAGAACAGAGTAGAACACAGTAGAACAGAGTAGAACACAGTAGAACACAGTAGAGTAGAACACAGTAGAACAGAGTACAGTAGAACACAGTAGAACACAGTAGAACACAGTAGAACAGAGTAGAATAGAACACAGTAGAACACAGTAGAACAGAGTAGAGTAGAACACAGTAGAACAGAGTAGAGTAGAACAGAGGAGAACACAGTAGAACACAGTAGAACACAGTAGAGTAGAACACAGTAGAGTAGAACAGAGTAGAGTAGAACAGAGGAGAACAGAGTAGAGTAGAACAGAGGAGAACACAGTAGAGTAGAACAGAGGAGAACACAGTAGAGTAGAACAGAGTAGAGTAGAACACAGTAGAGTAGAACACAGTAGAGTAGAACAGAGTAGAGTAGAACAGAGTAGAGTAGAACACAGTAGCACAGAGTAGAGTAGAACAGAGTAGAGTAGAACACAGTAGACCACAGTAGAACAGAGTAGAAAAGAGTAGAACACAGTAGAACAGAGTATAGTAGACAAGAGTAGAGTAGAACACAGTAGAACAGAGTAGAGTAGAACACAGTAGAACAGAGTAGAGTAGAACAGAGTAGAGTAGAACACAGTAGACCACAGTAGAACAGAGTAGAAAAGAGTAGAACACAGTAGAACAGAGTATAGTAGACAAGAGTAGAGTAGAACACAGTAGAACAGAGTAGAGTAGAACAGAGTAGATTAGAACACAGTAGAACAGAGTAGAGTAGAACACAGTAGAACACAGTAGAGTAGAACAGAGTAGAGTAAAACAGAGTAGAACACAGTAGAACAGAGTAAAGTAGAACACAGTAGAACAGAGTAGAGTAGAACAGAGTAGAGTAGAACACAGTAGAACAGAGTACAGTAGAACACAGTAGAGTAGAGTAGTACACAGTAGAACAGAGTAGAGTAGAACACAGTAGAACAGAGTAGAGTAGAACAGAGTAGAGTAGAACACAGTAGAACACAGTAGATTAGAACACAGTAGAACAGAGTAGAGTAGAACAGAGTAGAGTAGAACACAGTAGAACAGAGTAGAGTAGAACACAGTAGAACACAGTAGAACACAGTAGAACACAGTAGAACAGAGGAGAACAAAGTAGAACAGAGTAGAGTAGATCACAGTAGAGTAGAACAGAGTAGAGTAGAACACAGTAGAACAGAGTAGAGTAGAACACAGTAGAACACAGTAGAACAGAGTAGAGTAGAACACAGTAGAACAGAGTAGAGTAGAACAGAGTAGAACAGAGTAAAGTAGAACACAGTAGAGTAGAGTAGAACACAGTAGAACAGAGTAGAGTAGAACACAGTAGAACAGAGTAGAAAAGAGTAGAGTAGAACACAGTAGAACAGAGTAGAGTAGAACACAGTAGAACAGAGTAGAGTAGAACACAGTAGAACACAGTAGAACAGAGTAGAGTAGAACAGAGGAGAAAACAGTAGAACACAGTAGAACACAGTAGAGTAGAACACAGTAGAACAGAGTAGAGTAGATCAAAGTAGAGTAGAACAGAGTAGAGTAGAACACAGTAGAACACAGTAGAGTAGAACAGAGTAGAGTAGAACACAGTAGAACAGAGTAGAGTAGAACACAGTAGAACAGAGTAGAGTAGAACAGAGTAGAACAGAGTAAAGTAGAACACAGTAGAGTAGAGTAGAACACAGTAGAACAGAGTAGAGTAGAACACAGTAGAACAGAGTAGAGTAGAACAGAGTAGAGTAGAACACAGTAGAACAGAGTAGAGTAGAACACAGTAGAACAGAGTAGAGTAGAACAGAGTAGAGTAGAACACAGTAGAACACAGTAGAGTAGAACAGAGTAGAGTAGAACAGAGTAGAACAGAGTAGAACAGAGTAGAGTAGAATAGAGTAGAACAGAGTAGAGTAAAAACAGTAGAACAGAGTAGAGTAGAACAGAGTAGAACACAGTAGAACAGAGTAGAGTAGAATAGAGTAGAACAGAGTAGAACACAGTAGAACAGAGTAGAGTAGAACAGAGTAGAACAGAGTAGAGTAGAATAGAGTAGAACAGTAGAACACAGTAGAACAGAGTAGAATAGAACAGAGTAGAGTAGAACACAGTAGAACAGAGTAGAGTAGAACACAGTAGAACAGAGTAGAGTAGAACAGAGTAGAACACAGTAGAACAGAGTAGAGTAAAACACAGTAGAGTAGAACAGAGTAGAGTAGAACAGAGTAGAACAGAGTAGAGTAGAATAGAGTAGAACACAGTAGAACAGAGTAGAGTAGAACAGAGTAGAGTAGAACAGAGTAGAACAGAGTAGAGTAGAACACAGTAGAACACAGTAGAACAGAGTACAGTAGAACACAGTAGAACAGAGTAGAGTAGAACAGAGTAGAACAGAGTAGAGTAGAACAGAGTAGAGTAGAACAGAGTAGAACAGAGTAGAGTAGAACAGAGTAGAGTAGAACACAGTAGAACAGAGTAAAGTAGAACACAGTAGAACAGAGTAGAGTAGAACAGAGTAGAGTAGAACACAGTAGAACAGAGTAGAGTAGAACAGAGTAGAACAGAGTAGAGTAGAACACAGTAGAACACAGTAGAACAGAGTAGAGTAGAACAGAGTAGAGTAGAACAGAGTAGAACAGAGTAGAGTAGAACACAGTAGAACAGAGTAGAGTAGAACAGAGTAGAGTAGAACAGAGTAGAACAGAGTAGAGTAGAACACAGTAGAACACAGTAGAACAGAGTAGAGTAGAACACAGTAGAACACAGTAGAACAGAGTAGAACAGAGTAGAGTAGAACAGAGTAGAGTAGAACACAGTAGAACACAGTAGATTAGAACACAGTAGAACAGAGTAGAGTAGAACAGAGTAGAACAGAGTAGAGTAGAACACAGTAGAACAGAGTAGAGTAGAACACAGTAGAACACAGTAGAACAGAGGAGAAAACAGTAGAACACAGTAGAACACAGTAGAGTAGAACACAGTAGAACAGAGTAGAGTAGATCACAGTAGAACACAGTAGAACAGAGTAGAATAGAACACAGTAGAACAGAGTAGAACACAGTAGAACACAGTAGAACAGAGTAGAGTAGAACACAGTAGAACACAGTAGAACAGAGTAGAACAGAGTAGAACAGAGTAGAGTAGAACAGAGTAGAGTAGAACACAGTAGAGTAGAACACAGTAGAACACAGTAGAACACAATAGAACAGAGTAGAGTAGAACACAGTAGAACACAGTAGAACAGAGTAGAGTAGAACACAGTAGAACAGAGTACAGTAGAACACAGTAGAACACAGTAGAACACAGTAGAGTAGAACACAGTAGAACAGAGTACAGTAGAACACAGTAGAACAGAGTAGAATAGAACACAGTAGAACACAGTAGAACAGAGTAGAGTAGAACAGAGTAGAACACAGTAGAACAGAGTAGAACACAGTAGAACACAGTAGAGTAGAACACAGTAGAACAGAGTACAGTAGAACACAGTAGAACACAGTAGAACACAGTAGAACAGAGTAGAATAGAACACAGTAGAACACAGTAGAACAGAGTAGAACACAGTAGAACACAGTAGAACAGAGTACAGTAGAACACAGTAGAACACAGTAGAACACTGTAGAACACAGTAGAACAGAGTAGAGTAGAACACAGTAGAACAGAGTAGAACAGAGTAGAACAGAGTAGAGTAGAACACAGTAGAACAGAGTAGAACAGAGTAGAGTAGAACAGAGTAGAGTAGAACACAGTAGAGTAGAACACAGTAGAACACAGTAGAACACAGTAGAGTAGAACAGAGTAGAGTAGAACACAGTAGAACAGAGTAGAACACAATAGAACAGAGTAGAGTAGAACACAGTAGAACACAGTAGAACACAGTAGAACAGAGTAGAGTAGAACACAGTAGAGTAGAACACAGTAGAACACAGTAGAACACAATAGAACAGAGTAGAGTAGAACACAGTAGAACACAGTAGAACACAGTAGAACAGAGTAGAGTAGAACACAGTAGAGTAGAACACAGTAGAACACAATAGAACAGAGTACAGTAGAACACAGTAGAACAGAGTACAGTAGAACAGAGTAGAACAGAGTAGAACAGAGTAGAGTACCTGTGGGAACATCTGGCCCAGGCGGCCGTACTCACAGTCTGAATATTTGAGACACTGACGGTACGTCATCCCACCTGTACCAAATAATACAAACAGTAGAGAGTAGAGAGGTCAACAGGTCAGCAGGTCAGCAGGTCAACAGGTCAACAGGTGAGCAGGTCAACAGGTGAGCAGGTGAGCAGGTCAACAGGTGAGCAGGTCAACAGGTGAGCAGGTCAACAGGTCAACAGGTCAACAGGTGAGCAGGTCAACAGGTCAACAGGTCAACAGGTCAACAGGTGAGCAGGTCAACAGGTGAGCAGGTCAACAGATCAACAGGTCAACAGGTCAACAGGTGAGCAGGTCAACAGATCAACAGGTCAACAGGTGAGCAGGTCAACAGGTCAGCAGGTCAACAGGTCAGCAGGTCAACAGGTGAGCAGGTCAACAGGTCAGCAGGTCAGCAGGTGAGCAGGTCAACAGGTCAGCAGGTCAACAGGTGAGCAGGTCAACAGGTGAACAGGTCAACAGGTCAACAGGTGAGCAGGTCAACAGGTGAGCAGGTCAACAGGTCAACAGGTCAACAGGTGAGCAGGTCAACAGGTCAACAGGTGAGCAGGTCAACAGATCAACAGGTCAGCAGGTCAACAGGTGAGCAGGTCAACAGGTGAGCAGGTCAGCAGGTCAACAGGTCAGCAGGTCAACAGATCAACAGGTCAACAGGTGAGCAGGTCAACAGGTCAACAGGTCAGCAGGTCAACAGGTCAGCAGGTCAACAGGTCAACAGGTCAACAGGTGAGCAGGTCAACAGGTCAACAGGTGAGCAGGTCAACAGGTCAACAGGTGAGCAGGTCAACAGGTCAACAGGTCAGCAGGTCAACAGGTCAGCAGGTCAACAGGTCAGCAGGTCAACAGGTCAGCAGGTGAGCAGGTCAACAGGTGAGCAGGTCAACAGGTGAGCAGGTCAACAGGTCAGCAGGTCAACAGGTGAGCAGGTCAACAGGTGAGCAGGTCAACAGGTCAGCAGGTCAACAGGTGAGCAGGTCAACAGGTGAGCAGGTCAACAGGTCAGCAGGTCAACAGGTCAACAGGTCAGCAGGTCAACAGGTGAGCAGGTCAACAGGTCAGCAGGTGAGCAGGTGAACAGGTACCTCTCTCAGTGAGGGTCAGACAGGCGTCGTCATAGCTACATTCTCGTTGTTTGGAGCAGCTTCCTGTGTAATCCTTACAGCTGAAACACCGAATGGCCGATCCTAAAAACATTGAACAAACAGCTGATCCTAAAAACATTGAACAGCTGATCCTCTGCAGGCTGACAGCACAAACTGCAGGTTAACACTTTATGCAGATTATATTTTTATTTATGTCAATTAATTTATTTTCATGGTGAACTAATGTAACAATAATGCCAATGCTAATGCTAATGCCAATGCTAATGCTAATGCTAATGCCAATGCTAATGCTAATGCCAATGCTAATGCCAATGCTAATGCCAATGCCAATGCTAATGCTAATGCCAATGCTAATGCTAATCGGGTGAAACATACCGAGTCCAATCAGAGTGCAGCACAGCACCACACAGATGCACAGGGAGCGCTTCATTTTCACCTCCTCAGCTCACAAGCTCATCTGGAACCCAAACAGAGTACACTGAAGTACTGTGTAGTACTCTGTAGTACTCTGTAGTACTGTGTAGTACAGTGTAGTACCGTGTAGTACCGTGTAGTACTGTGTAGTACTGTGTGTAGTACTGTGTAGTACTGTGTAGTACTGTGTAGTACTGTGTAGTACTGTGTAGTACGGTGTGTAGTACTGTGTAGTACTGTGTAGTACACTGAAGTACTGTGTAGTACTGTGTAGTACTGTATAGTACTGTGTGTAGTACTGTGTGTAGTACTGTGTAGTACTGTGTAGTACTGTGTAGTACTGTGTGTAGTACTGTGTGTAGTACTGTGTGTAGTACTGTGTAGTACTGTGTGTAGTACTGTGTAGTACTGTGTAGTACTGTGTGTAGTACTGTGTAGTACTGTGTGTAGTACTGTGTGTAGTACTGTCTAGTACTGTGTAGTACTGTGTGTAGTACTGTGTAGTACTGTGTGTAGTACTGTGTAGTACTGTGTAGTACTGTGTAGTACTGTGTAGTACTCACCCAGCAGCAGTCAGTAGTTCTCTCTCTGGTTGCAGTTGATGAGTGACGGCTGAGTCCGACTCTAACAGACAGCAGAGGGCACCGCCCCCCCCCCCCCTCCACCAGGAGGAGCCTGAGTGTCTTTGTTTTCTGTTTTCACAAACTGAACTGAGTTCAACCCACAGTACTACTACATCTAACCTACTAGAACACTGCTCATAGAACCTTATGAACCTACTAGAACACTGCGCTCCCAGCTCATAGAACCTTATGAACCTACTAGAACACTGCGCTCCCAGCTCATAGAACCTCATGAACCTACTAGAACACTGCGCTCCCAGCTCATAGAACCTTATGAACCTACTAGAACACTGCGCTCCCAGCTCATAGAACCTTATGAACCTACTAGAACACTGCGCTCCCAGCTCATAGAACCTTATGAACCTACTAGAACACTGCGCTCCCAGCTCATAGAACCTCATGAACCTACTAGAACACTGCGCTCCCAGCTCATAGAACCTTATGAACCTACTAGAACACTGCGCTCCCAGCTCATAGAACCTTATGAACCTACTAGAACACTGCGCTCCCAGCTCATAGAACCTTATGAACCTACTAGAACACTGCGCTCCCAGCTCATAGAACCTCATGAACCTACTAGAACACTGTGCTCCCAGCTCATAGAACCTTATGGACCTACTACAACACTGCGCTCCCAGCTCATAGAACCTCATGAACCTACTAGAACACTGCGCTCCCAGCTCATAGAACCTTATGAACCTACTAGAACACTGCGCTCCCAGCTCATAGAACCTCATGAACCTAGTAGAACACTGCGCTCCCAGCTCATAGAACCTCATGAACCTACTAGAACACTGCGCTCCCAGCTCATAGAACCTTATGAACCTACTAGAACACTGCGCTCCCAGCTCATAGAACCTTATGAACCTACTAGAACACTGCGCTCCCAGCTCATAGAACCTTATGAACCTACTAGAACACTGCGCTCCCAGCTCATAGAACCTCATGAACCTACTAGAACACTGCGCTCCCAGCTCATAGAACCTTATGAACCTACTAGAACACTGCGCTCCCAGCTCATAGAACCTTATGAACCTACTAGAACACTGCGCTCCCAGCTCATAGAACCTTATGAACCTACTAGAACACTGCGCTCCCAGCTCATAGAACCTTATGAACCTACTAGAACACTGCGCTCCCAGCTCATAGAACCTTATGAACCTACTAGAACACTGCGCTCCCAGCTCATAGAACCTTATGAACCTACTAGAACACTGCGCTCCCAGCTCATAGAACCTCATGAACCTACTAGAACACTGCGCTCCCAGCTCATAGAACCTTATGAACCTACTAGAACACTGCGCTCCCAGCTCATAGAACCTTATGAACCTACTAGAACACTGCGCTCCCAGCTCATAGAACCTTATGAACCTACTAGAACACTGCGCTCCCAGCTCATAGAACCTTATGAACCTACTAGAACACTGCGCTCCCAGCTCATAGAACCTTATGAACCTACTAGAACACTGCGCTCCCAGCTCATAGAACCTCATGAACCTACTAGAACACTGTGCTCCCAGCTCATAGAACCTTATGGACCTACTACAACACTGCGCTCCCAGCTCATAGAACCTTATGAACCTACTAGAACACTGTGCTCCCAGCTCATAGAACCTTATGAACCTACTAGAACACTGCGCTCCCAGCTCATAGAACCTCATGAACCTAGTAGAACACTGCGCTCCCAGCTCATAGAACCTCATGAACCTACTAGAACACTGCGCTCCCAGCTCATAGAACCTCATGAACCTACTAGAACACTGCGCTCCCAGCTCATAGAACCTTATGAACCTAGAACACTGTGCTCCCAGCTCATAGAACCTTATGAACCTACTAGAACACTGTGCTCCCAGCTCATAGAACCTTATGAACCTACTAGAACACTGCGCTCCCAGCTCATAGAACCTCATGAACCTACTAGAACACTGTGCTCCCAGCTCATAGAACCTTATGAACCTACCAGAACACTGTGCTCCCAGCTCATAGAACCTTATGAACCTACTAGAACACTGTGCTCCCAGCTCATAGAACCTCATGAACCTACTAGAACACTGCGCTCCCAGCTCATAGAACCTCATGAACCTACTAGAACACTGCGCTCCCAGCTCATAGAACCTCATGAACCTACTAGAACACTGCGCTCCCAGCTCATAGAACCTCATGAACCTACTAGAACACTGCGCTCCCAGCTCATAGAACCTTATGAACCTAGAACACTGCGCTCCCAGCTCATAGAACCTTATTGACCTACTAGAACACTGCGCTCCCAGCTCATAGAACCTCATGAACCTACTAGAACACTGCGCTCCCAGCTCATAGAACCTCATGAACCTACTAGAACACTGCGCTCCCAGCTCATAGAACCTTATGAACCTACTAGAACACTGCGCTCCCAGCTCATAGAACCTCATGAACCTAGAACACTGCGCTCCCAGCTCATAGAACCTCATGAACCTACTAGAACACTGCGCTCCCAGCTCATAGAACCTCATGAACCTACTAGAACACTGTGCTCCCAGCTCATAGAAGATGACAGATGACATCGTGATGATGACCCTCACACTACCAGCAGAACCCTCACAATACCAACAGAACCCTCACACTACCAGCAGAACCCTCACACTACCAACAGAACCCTCACACTACCAGCAGAACCCTCACACTACCAGCAGAACCCTCACACTACCAACAGAACCCTCACACTACCAGCAGAACCCTCACACTACCAGCAGAACCCTCACACTACCAGCAGAACCCTCACACTACCAACAGAAGCCTCACACTACCAACAGAACCCTCACACTACCAACAGAACCCTCACACTACCAGCAGAACCCTCACACTACCAACAGAACCCTCACACTACTAACAGAACCCTCACACTACCAGCAGAACCCTCACACTACCAACACAACCCTCACACTACCAGCAGAACCCTCACACTACCAACACAACCCTCACACTACCAGCAGAACCCTCACACTACCAACACAACCCTCACACTACCAGCAGAACCCTCACACTACCAGCAGAACCCTCACACTACCAGCAGAACCCTCACACTACCAGCAGAACCCTCACACTACCAGCAGAACCCTCACACTACCAGCAGAACCCTCACACTACCAACAGAACCCTTAAATATGAGCAGGTGAGTTTATGTTGAGCTTTATGAAGCTATAAGTTATTCCTGCTTCTAAACATGAAATATAAAGTCAGATATTAGTGTGTGTGAGAGCTGCTGAGGCTGTGATGAAGAAGAAGAAGATGATGATGATGATGATGATGTTGATGGTGTGATGAGGGAAGATAAGAGGCTCATTTATCTCAGCCCACATGAAGAAAAGCTGCAGTGTTTCGTCCTCGAATGACCCAGAGACACAGAGACAAGGACACACACACACAGACACACACACACACACACACACACACACACACAGAGACACTCAGAGACAGTCGGCTTCAGTTCGGCTCAAACAAACAAACAAACAAAGAGAGTCTTCAGGTCTCGAACACAGCGATGCATTCACTGCCTGTCGGGTCATCAGAGCGCTGAACACAGCGATGCATTCACTGCCTGTCGGGTCATCAGAGCGCTGAACACAGCGATGCATTCACTGCCTGTCGGGTCATCAGAGCGCTGAACACAGCGATGCATTCACTGCCTGTCCGGTCATCAGAGCGCTGAACACAGCGATGCATTCACTGCCTGTCGGATCATCAGACCGCTGAACACAGCGATGCATTCACTGCCTGTCCGGTCATCAGACCGCTGAACACACTGCTCATCAATCATTCATCACATCAGCTCTCACACCACTCACATCACTTCCTCTCATTCTGTCTCTGAAGGACTACAACTCCCAGTATGCACGTGGGCAGCAAACGTCCAATCACAGAGCTTCATGTTCTGGGATCATGTGACCTAAATAAGGAATCCTTCTCAATGACCTTTGACCCCTCCCACCAGCAATGCAACATCACTAATTACTGTGTGGATGATGTCAGCAGTGAGCTGGCTGCTGATTGGTCCACAGACAGCAGGTAAGGGTGGCTGACAGGTGAGCAGCAGGTGAGCTCATTAAAGATTCAGCAGCAGCTTCACTGAGAGCGTCGGAAAGAAGGAAAGAAAGGACAGAAAGGAAAGAAAGGAAAGAAAGAAAGGACAGAAAGGAAAGAAAGGTTGGTGTGTGTGTGTGTCTCTGTGTGTGTGTGTCTGTGTGTGTCTCTCTGTGTGTGTGTGTGTGTGTGTGTGTGTGTGTCTCTGTGTGTGTGTGTGTGTATATGTGTGTGTCTCTTTGTATGTGTGTGTGTGTATATGTGTGTGTCTCTTTGTATGTGTGTGTGTGTATGTGTGTGTGTGTGTAGCTTCAGTCTTTAATGAGCTCATTCTCTGTTTATATTGTTGTGTGAAGCTGGTTCTATGTTATAAATCATATGATCAGTTAATCAATAATCAATCAATAATAATCTTCTGATCAATAAGCAGCATTATTGATTAATATATAGATGATAGATTATAACCCTGATTGGCTGTGAGACATTATAGAGGATGATCATGTGACCCGGACTACAAATACACATAGAGTCATGGTGACATCATCATAGTGACATCATCATAGTGACATCATCAAACTGCTTTTCAGACAGAAACTCATCATGGATCCGGACAATATCGGTGAGTTCAACTCTACTGTCCTCTACTGTCTCCTACTGTCTCCTACTGTCTCCTACTGTCCTCTACTGTCCTCTACTGTCCTCTACTGTCTCCTACTGTCCTCTACTGTCTCCTACTGTCCTCTACTGTCTCCTACTGTCCTCTACTGTCTCCTACTGTCTCCTACTGTCCTCTACTGTCTCCTACTGTCCTCTACTGTCTCCTACTGTCCTCTACTGTCTCCTACTGTCTCCTACTGTCCTCTACTGTCTCCTACTGTCCTCTACTGTCCTCTACTGTCCTCTACTGTCTCCTACTGTCCTCTACTGTCCTCTACTGTCTCCTACTGTCCTCTACTGTCTCCTACTGTCCTGTACTGTCTCCTACTGTCCTCTACTGTCTCCTACTGTCCTCTACTGTCCTCTACTGTCCTCTACTGTCCTCTACTGTCTCCTACTGTCTCCTACTGTCCTCTACTGTCTCCTACTGTCCTCTACTGTCTCCTACTGTCTCCTACTGTCCTCTACTGTCTCCTACTGTCCTCTACTGTCCTCTACTGTCCTCTACTGTCTCCTACTGTCCTCTACTGTCTCCTACTGTCCTCTACTGTCTCCTACTGTCCTCTACTGTCTCCTACTGTCCTCTACTGTCCTCTACTGTCCTCTACTGTCTCCTACTGTCCTCTACTGTCCTCTACTGTCTCCTACTGTCCTCTACTGTCTCCTACTGTCCTCTACTGTCTCCTACTGTCCTCTACGGTCTCCTACTGTCTCCTACTGTCCTCTACTGTCCTCTACTGTCTCCTACTGTCCTCTACTGTCTCCTACTGTCCTCTACTGTCCTCTACTGTCCTCTACTGTCTCCTACTGTCCTCTACTGTCTCCTACTGTCCTCTACTGTCTCCTACTGTCCTCTACTGTCTCCTACTGTCCTCTACTGTCCTCTACTGTCTCCTACTGTCTCCTACTGTTTCCTACTGTCCTCTACTGTCTCCTACTGTCCTCTACTGTCTCATACTGTCCTCTACTGTCTCATACTGTCTCCTACTGTCTCCTGCTGTCTCCTACTGTCTCCTACTGTCTCCTACTGTCTCCTACTGTCCTCTACTGTCTCCGACTGTCCTCTACTCTCCTCTACTATCCTCTACTGTCTCCTACTGTCTCCTACTGTCCTCTACTGTCCTCTACTATCCTCTACTGTCTCCTACTGTCTCCTACTGTCCTCTACTATCCTCTACTGTCCCCTACTGTCCTCTACTGTCTCCTACTGTCCTCTGCTGTCCTCTACTGTCTCCTACTGTCCTCTACTGTCCCCTACTGTCCTCTACTGTCTCCTACTGTCCTCTGCTGTCCTCTACTGTCTCCTGCTGTCTCCTACTGTCCTCTACTGTCTCCTACTGTCCTCTACTGTCCTCTACTGTCTCCTACTGTCTCCTACTGTCTCCTACTGTCCTCTACTGTCTCATACTGTCTCCTACTGTCCTCTACTGTCCTCTACTGTCTCTTACTGTCCTCTACTGTCTCCTACTGTCCTCTACTGTCTCCTACTGTCTCCTGCTGTCCTCTACTGTCTCCTACTGTCCTCTACTGTCTCCTACTGTCTCCTACTGTCCTCTACTGTCTCATACTGTCTCATACTGTCTCATACTGTCTCCTACTGTCCTCTACTGTCCTCTACTGTCTCCTACTGTCCTCTACTGTCTCCTACTGTCCTCTACTGTCTCCTACTGTCTCCTACTGTCTCCTACTGTCCTCTACTGTCTCCTACTGTCTCCTGCTGTCCTCTACTGTCTCCTACTGTCTCCTGCTGTCTCCTACTGTCCCCTACTGTCCTCTACTGTCTCCTACTGTCCTCTACTGTCTCATACTGTCTCATACTGTCTCCTGCTGTCTCCTACTGTCCTCTACTGTCTCCTACTGTCCTCTACTGTCTCCTACTGTCCTCTACTGTCCTCTACTGTCTCCTACTGTCCTCTACTGTCTCCTACTGTCCTCTACTGTCTCCTACTGTCTCCTGCTGTCCTCTACTGTCTCCTACTGTCCTCTACTGTCTCCTACTGTCTCCTACTGTCCTCTACTGTCTCATACTGTCTCATACTGTCTCATACTGTCTCCTACTGTCTCCTACTGTCCTCTACTGTCTCATACTGTCTCATACTGTCTCATACTGTCTCATACTGTCTCCTACTGTCCTCTACTGTCCTCTACTGTCTCCTACTGTCCTCTACTGTCTCCTACTGTCCTCTACTGTCTCCTACTGTCTCCTACTGTCCTCTACTGTCTCCTACTGTCTCCTGCTGTCCTCTACTGTCTCCTACTGTCTCCTGCTGTCTCCTACTGTCCCCTACTGTCCTCTACTGTCTCCTACTGTCCTCTACTGTCTCATACTGTCTCCTGCTGTCTCCTACTGTCCTCTACTGTCTCCTACTGTCCTCTACTGTCTCCTACTGTCCTCTACTGTCCTCTACTGTCTCCTACTGTCCTCTACTGTCTCCTACTGTCCTCTACTGTCTCCTACTGTCCTCTACTGTCTCCTACTGTCCTCTACTGTCTCCTACTGTCCTCTACTGTCTCCTACTGTCTCCTACTGTCCTCTACTGTCTCCTACTGTCCTCTACTGTCTCCTACTGTCTCCTATTGTCTCCCACTGTCTCAGATCATGTGTCTTTCTTCACATTCTTCCTGTTCAAAGCTCCATCAGTCACACACCTCTGATACACCTTTTCATATTGTATTGTTTCCTGTTTCCTGTTTCCTGTTTCCTGTTTCCTGTTCAGAGGGACTGAATGAAATCCGTCCGTCTGTGTACAGAACAGCCATGAAGCTGCAGAGCCTCTGCAACCGTGAGTACCAACATCTGCATACCGTATATAACATCTGCATACTGTATATAACATCTGCATACTGTATATAACATCTGCATACTGTATATAACATCTGCATACTGTATATAACATCTGCATACCGTATATAACATCTGCATACTGTATATAACATCTGCATACTGTATATAACATCTGCATACTGTATACAACATCTGCATACTGTATACAACATCTGCATACTGTATATAACATCTGCATACTGTATATAACATCTGCATACTGTATACAACATCTGCATACTGTATATAACATCTGCATACCGTATATAACATCTGCATACTGTATACAACATCTGCATACTGTATATAACATCTGCATACCGTATATAACATCTGCATACTGTATACAACATCTGCATACTGTATACAACATCTGCATACTGTATATAACATCTGCATACTGTATACAACATCTGCATACTGTATATAACATCTGCATACCGTATACAACATCTGCATACCGTATATAACATCTGCATACTGTATACAACATCTGCATACTGTATATAACATCTGCATACCGTATACAACATCTGCATACCGTATATAACATCTGCATACTGTATACAACATCTGCATACTGTATATAACATCTGCATACTGTATACAACATCTGCATACTGTATACAACATCTGCATACCGTATACAACATCTGCATACCGTATACAACATCTGCATACCGTATACAACATCTGCATACTGTATATTTGTGTATAATAGTGTATATTTGTGTGTCCAGTGGAGGGTGTGCTTGTTCGACACATCTCTGCAGCCCTGCTGACGGTGGGCGGAGCTAACCAGCAGCAGGATGTGGTGATGAGCCGGGAGGAAGTGATGCTATTTCTGACCAGGATGTTCCTCAGCGTGTCACAGGAAGTGCCAGGTCATGTGACGGCGGTGGTTCCAGAGGAGACGTGCAGTCTGATGTTCAGGATGTTCGACCGGTTAGTTTTTCAAAATAAAAGACCAACATTTTACCTGCTGTTTGGAAACTGTGACATTAAAACTCTGTGTGTGTGTGTGTGTGTGTGTGTGTGTGTGTGTGTGTGTGTGTGTGTGTGTGTGTGTGTTTCAGGGCTCAGGGTGGGTGTGTGTCCTCTCGGTCTCTCAGAGCTGCTCTCA
>NC_084993.1:0-25000 GCF_963691925.1 Scomber scombrus | reverse complement strand
AGCTGACTGAGACATTGAACAGCTGACTGAGACACTGAACAGCTGACTGAGACACTGAACAGCTGACTGAGACATTGAACAGCTGACTGAGACACCGAACAGCTGACTGAGACACTGAACAGCTGACTGAGACACCGAACAGCTGACTGAGACACTGAACAGCTGACTGAGACATTGAACAGCTGACTGAGACACCGAACAGCTGACTGAGACACTGAACAGCTGACTGAGACATTGAGACACTGAACAGCTGACTGAGACATTGAACAGCTGACTGAGACACCGAACAGCTGACTGAGACATTGAACAGCTGACTGAGACACCGAACAGCTGACTGAGACACTGAACAGCTGACTGAGACACCGAACAGCTGACTGAGACAATGAGACACTGAACAGCTGACTGAGACACTGAGACACCGAACAGCTGACTGAGACATTGAACAGCTTACTGAGACACCGAACAGCTGACTGAGACACTGAACAGCTTACTGAGACACCGAACAGCTGACTGAGACACTGAGACACCGAACAGCTGACTGAGACATTGAACAGCTGACTGAGACACTGAACAGCTGACTGAGACATTGAACAGCTTACTGAGACACCGAACAGCTGACTGAGACACTGAACAGCTGACTGAGACACTGAACAGCTGACTGAGACACTGAACAGCTGACTGAGACACTGAGACACTGAGACACTGAACAGCTGACTGAGACACTGAACAGCTGACTGAGACACTGAACAGCTGACTGAGACACCGAACAGCTGACTGAGACATTGAACAGCTGACTGAGACACTGAGACATTGAACAGCTGACTGAGACATTGAACAGCTGACTGAGACACTGAGACATTGAACAGCTGACTCATATTAAGGTTATGAAAGTATTTTATTTATAAATAAACGTGTAAAAGTAGAAAACAACTGCACCTGAAGTCTTTTAGTGTACGGAAGCCTGCAGCTGCCAACATTACAGTAAAATCATTTCATCAAACTTTACATCTGTGTAAAAATAGTTTTCATTCAGATTTCAACATTTGTTCAAATTAATTTAAAATGTCATGTTAAAAAAAATAAAAAGTTAAAATTCAAATAAAAGTTTCTAATTTTACTTCTGATGAGAAATAAAGTAATAAAGTAATAAACGTTGCAGCAGCCTCATTAATAAACTGATTATTATGTTTCATATAAAGTTTTAATTGATTTGATGCATCGATGATGTCACAGATACATTAATACATCTTTAAATGTTGAATTTCCATTTTTAACATAATTAGTTTTTAACTTTTATTTTGGTTTAAATTAGTTTTAAAATATATTTTGCAGTTTTTGCACATTTTCATATTTTTAGTCTGAATGAATAATTATTAATTTATTATAAGTTAATTAATGTTAAACCCAGTGAGCGTTGTCATGGAGACGGATCCATCTTTAATATTCTTTGGTCATCAAACGTCCCGACTTTTACATGACAAGTGAACGCACCGTTAGTTTATTACCGAGGCTGCTTCCTGTCCAGGTGTGCTACCTCCGGCCGTAGCCCCGCCCCCTGCGGCTCCGCCCCCTGCGGGCTGAAGGGGGGGGGTGTGTTTGGGGGGGGCGCAGGCCTTCCCTTCTGGGTTGGGGGGGTTTTGTCTGAGTCCTGGATCTGGTCCTGGGCCCCCGCCCCCCCCACACAGGGGAGGGGGGGGCTGGGGGCGTTTCCTGCAGGAACCGCTGACCTTTGACCCCCTCGGTGTTCAGGTCTGGACTCAGACTACGGAACAGCTGGCGTACGCAGGGAGGGGGCGGGGCCATGTGTGGGGGCGGGGCGGGGGGGCGGGACAGGATGCGCTTACTGCTCAGCTCATAGAAACGCACAGGAAGACGTTTGTATTTGACCTTTAACCCCTGGAGGTCCAGCGGACGCCGCTTCCTCCTGCAGCGTTTGGGGGCGGAGCCTGGGCCAGGTGTGGGGGCGGGGTCAGGTGTGGGGGCGGGGTCAGGTGTGGGGGGGGAACACAGCAGGTAGAGCAGAGAGGTGCGAGGCTGCAGCGGCGTGATGATGTCACAGTAGGAGGACGGGAGGCGGAGCCAGCTCTGCGCTTCAGGTGTCCTCTCTGCTGCCAGCTGATAGGCTGGAGGGATGCCGGTGGGCGGGGCTTCTGGCTGACGGACAGCTGGAACGACCAGCTGCACCGTCTGAGTGCTGTGACTCACTTTGACCACCTGACACCTGGACGCCACTCTGAAGCTCCTCCTCTTCCTCCTCTTCCTCACTGAGGCTCCTTCATCCTCGTCCAATAAGGGAAGGACTCCAGCATCTGACCCCGCCTCTTTGTTCAGGCTCCGCCTCCCGTACCTGACGGTGATGACATCATCAAAAACACACACAGCAGATTTATATTAATACATAATAACTTTATATAAAATATTAGAGCTGCATCAAATGAATGTGAACATCAGTCCAGCTGTGACTCCACTAACTGAGGAACCAACACCCATCTGTTCTAGAACTGTAGACCGGTAGTGTTTATAGTGTGTGTGTGTGTGTGTGTGTGTGTGTGTGTGTGTGTGTGTGTGTGTGTATATATATATGTATATATTTATATAAAGGTGAGTCTCACCTGGCCAGAGACTCGCTGTCGAAGTAGCAGATGAATCTTCCTCGCCTGAACTGTCGGACCAGTTTTTGGACCCTCAGCTCGTCTTCCTGTTCTACCTGAGCCCAGCTCTTCCTCCTGAAGGATTCTGGGATATATCTGGGTACAGGTAAGACCTCTTCGATGGGCAGGTTCCAGAAACCTGCGTCCTGCCCCCCCCCCCTCTGCTCACTGCGGAGGGCCGAGGCCAGCTGGTGGGAATACACCTGGTTCACCAGGTTGACCCGGGCCTCCAGGTTCACCCGGGCCTCCAGGTTCACCTGGACAGGTGTGTCACAAAGCGTCTGCTCCCCTTGGAAACACACCTGGAGAACAAAGGTTCCAGCTTCAGAACCAATACAGATCTACCAGACCCTGACCTGCTGGTACCAGACCCTGACCTGCTGGTACCAGACCCTGACCTGCACAGGTGAGTCCAGCTGGTACCAGACCCTGACCTGCTGGTACCAGACCCTGACCTGCTGGTACCAGACCCTGACCTGCTGGTACCAGACCCTGACCTGCACAGGTGAGTCCAGCTGGTACCAGACCCTGACCTGCTGGTACCAGACCCTTACCTGCACAGGTGAGTCCAGCTGGTACCAGACCCTGACCTGCTGGTACCAGACCCTGACCTGCTGGTACCAGACCCTGACCTGCTGGTACCAGACCCTGACCTGCACAGGTGAGTCCAGCTGGTACCAGACCCTTACCTGCACAGGTGAGTCCAGCTGGTACCAGACCCTGACCTGCTGGTACCAGACCCTGACCTGCTGGTACCAGACCCTGACCTGCACAGGTGAGTCCAGCTGGTACCAGACCCTTACCTGCACAGGTGAGTCCAGCTGGTACCAGACCCTGACCTGCTGGTACCAGACCCTGACCTGCTGGTACCAGACCCTGACCTGCTGGTACCAGACCCTGACCTGCACAGGTGAGTCCAGCTGGTACCAGACCCTTACCTGCACAGGTGAGTCCAGCTGGTACCAGACCCTGACCTGCTGGTACCAGACCCTGACCTGCTGGTACCAGACCCTGACCTGCACAGGTGAGTCCAGCTGGTACCAGACCCTTACCTGCACAGGTGAGTCCCAGTCTTCGCTCTGAGGACTGAAGTGGAAACTCTCCGTCTCCTCCTGCTGGCCGGAACCAGAACCACAACACACCTGGACCTGAAACAACACACACAGCTTTTTACTATCTACTCTACTATCTACTCTACTATCTACTCTACTATCTACTCTACTATCTACTCTACTATCTACTCTACTCTACTATCTACTCTACTATCTACTCTACTCTTATCTACTCTACTATCTACTCTACTATCTACTCTACTATCTACTCTACTATCTACTCTACTATCTACTCTACTATCTACTCTACTCTTATCTACTCTACTCTACTATCTACTCTACTATCTACTCTACTCTACTATCTACTCTACTATCTACTCTACTATCTACTCTACTATCTACTCTACTATCTACTCTACTCTACTATCTACTCTACTCTACTATCTACTCTACTATCTACTCTACTCTACTATCTACTCTACTATCTACTCTACTATCTACTCTACTCTACTATCTACTCTACTATCTACTCTACTATCTACTCTACTCTACTATCTACTCTACTCTACTATCTACTCTACTATCTACTCTACTCTACTATCTACTCTACTCTACTCTACTCTACTATCTACTCTACTATCTACTCTACTCTACTATCTACTCTACTATCTACTCTACTCTACTATCTACTGTACTCTACTATCTACTCTACTATCTACTCTACTCTACTATCTACTCTACTATCTACTCTACTCTACTATCTACTCTACTATCTACTCTACTCTACTATCTACTCTACTATCTACTCTACTCTACTATCTACTCTACTATCTACTCTACTATCTACTCTACTATCTACTCTACTATCTACTCTACTATCTACTTTACTATCTACTCTACTCTACTATCTACTCTACTATCTACTCTACTATCTACTCTACTCTACTATCTACTCTACTCTACTATCTACTCTACTATCTACTCTACTATCTACTCTACTATCTACTCTACTCTCTACTCTACTCTCTACTCTACTATATACTCTACTATCTACTCTACTCTACTATCTACTCTACTATCTACTCTACTATCTACTCTACTATCTACTCTACTCTACTATCTACTCTACTATCTACTCTACTCTACTCTCTACTCTACTATCTACTCTACTCTACTATCTACTCTACTATCTACTCTACTCTACTATCTACTCTACTATCTACTCTACTATCTACTCTACTATCTACTCTACTATCTACTCTACTATCTACTCTACTATCTACTCTACTATCTACTCTACTCTCTACTCTACTCTCTACTCTACTATATACTCTACTATCTACTCTACTATCTACTCTACTCTACTATCTACTCTACTATCTACTCTACTATCTACTCTACTCTACTATCTACTCTACTCTACTATCTACTCTACTATCTACTGTACTCTACTATCTACTCTACTATCTACTCTACTATCTACTCTACTATCTACTATCTACTCTACTCTACTATCTACTCTACTCTACTATCTACTCTACTATCTACTCTACTATCTACTCTACTATCTACTCTACTCTACTCTACTATCTACTCTACTATCTACTCTACTCTACTATCTACTCTACTATCTACTCTACTCTACTCTACTATCTACTCTACTCTACTATCTACTCTACTATCTACTCTACTATCTACTCTACTCTACTCTACTATCTACTCTACTATCTACTCTACTCTACTATCTACTCTACTATCTACTCTACTCTACTATCTACTCTACTATCTACTCTACTCTACTATCTACTCTACTATCTACTCTACTCTACTATCTACTCTACTATCTACTCTACTATCTACTCTACTATCTACTCTACTCTACTATCTACTCTACTGAGGTTCAAAGCAAGCCGAGCCGATACTAAATGTGACTTCATCAGACTGCCGGCCTCTGATTGGTCAGAGAGTCGCCATTGTGTAAATAAAGCCACAAACTTCAGTTTAACTCAGCGTTGCTATGACGACCCCGCTCATGTTGAGGAGAACCAGCTGGTACCAAACCTGGACCTAGTCTGAGACTAACCTCCTCCATGGTCTGGTCTTCATGGTCCCGTCTCTCCTTCTGCCACTTCCTCCAGGGTCTCAGCTCTGAGGGGCCCCGGGGCCCTGGACCAGGACCAGGTGAGGAGTTGGAGGAGTCGCTGGTTTTCCTCTTGTCCGTCTTCCTGTGGGCTTTCCTGTGTGGGGGCGGGGCCTCTCCTCCCTCCTGCTCTCTGATTGGTGCAGACAGCCTCTCCTGCCTCGCCCCATCTGTGATTCCGCCTGCTGATTGGCTGCAGGGGACTTCCTCTTCCTGCTGATTGGACGGCTGACTGCACGCGTCGTCGGAGCTCGGCAGGTGTTCGCGAGTCCCCGGCGACCGGCTGTTGTCGTCAGGG
Organism: Scomber scombrus; assembly: GCF_963691925.1. Taxonomy (NCBI): domain Eukaryota; kingdom Metazoa; phylum Chordata; class Actinopteri; order Scombriformes; family Scombridae; genus Scomber; species Scomber scombrus. The sequence goes on along the minus strand of NC_084993.1, from coordinate 18,859 downwards.
AAACGGACTTCATCAAGCTCCTCCCTCGGCAACGGACGGGTGGAGACTGCTGGGAGGTCAGCGTGAGACGGCCTAAAGACACAAACACACAAAGGTGTAATTAATACAGGTGTGCTTGTTTACATCACCTGTGGTCACCTTCATTTATTACCTGGAGTCACCGTAGAGTTGCGGGCGCGTTTGTTTTATTACCTGGAGTCACCGTAGAGGTGCGGGCGCGTTTGTTTTATTACCTGGAGTCACCGTAGAGGTGTGGGCGCGTTTGTTTTATTACCTGGAGTCACCGTAGAGGCGAGGGCGCGTTTGTTTTATTACCTGGAGTCACCGTAGAGGTGCGGGCGCGTTTGTTTCATTACCTGGAGTCACCGTAGAGGTGCGCGTTTGTTTTATCACATGGAGTCACCGTAGAGGTGCGGGCGCGTTTGTTTCATTACCTGGAGTCACCGTAGAGGTGCGGGCGCGTTTGTTTCATTACCTGGAGTCACCGTAGAGGTGCGGGCGCGTTTGTTTCATTACGTGGAGTCACCGTAGAGGTGCGCGTTTGTTTTATCACATGGAGTCACCGTAGAGGTGCGGGCGCGTTTGTTTCATTACCTGGAGTCACCGCAGAGGTGCGGGCGCGTTTGTTTTATCACCTGGAGTCACCGTAGAGGTGCGGGCGCGTTTGTTTTATTACCTGGAGTCACCGTAGAGGTGCGGGCGCGTTTGTTTTATTACCTGGAGTCACCGTAGAGGTGCGGGCGCGTTTGTTTTATTACCTGGAGTCACCGTAGAGGCGAGGGCGCGTTTGTTTTATTACCTGGAGTCACCGTAGAGGTGCGGGCGCGTTTGTTTCATTACCTGGAGTCACCGTAGAGGTGCGCGTTTGTTTTATCACATGGAGTCACCGTAGAGGTGCGGGTGCGTTTGTTTCATTACCTGGAGTCACCGCAGAGGTGCGGGCGCGTTTGTTTTATTACCTGGAGTCACCGCAGAGGTGCGGGCGCGTTTGTTTTATTACCTGGAGTCACCGTAGAGGTGCAGGCGCGTTTGTTTCATTACCTGGAGTCACCGCAGAGGCGCGGGCGCGTTTGTTTTATTACCTGGAGTCACCGTAGAGGTGCGGGCGCGTTTGTTTTATTACCTGGAGTCACCGTAGAGGTGCGTGTTTGTTTTACTACCTGGAGTCACCGTAGGGGTGCGCGTTTGTTTTATCACATGGAGTCTCCGTAGAGGCGCGGGCGTGTTTGTTTTATTACCTGGAGTCACCGTAGAGGTGCGGGCGCGTTTGTTTTATTACCTGGAGTCACCGTAGAGGTGAGGGCGCGTTTGTTTTATTACCTGGAGTCACCGTAGAGGCGCGGGCGCGTTTGTTTTATTACCTGGAGTCACCGTAGAGGTGCGGGCGCGTTTGTTTTATTACCTGGAGTCACCGTAGAGGTGCGTGTTTGTTTTACTACCTGGATTCACCGTAGAGGTGCGGGCGCGTTTGTTTTATCACATGGAGTCTCCGTAGAGGTGAGGGCGCGTTTGTTTTATTACCTGGAGTCACCGTAGAGGTGTGGGCGCGTTTGTTTCATTACCTGGAGTCACCGCAGAGGTGCGGGCGCGTTTGTTTTATTACCTGAAGTCACCGTAGAGGTGCGGGCGCGTTTGTTTCATTACCTGGAGTCACCGTAGAGGTGCGGGCGCGTTTGTTTTATTACCTGGAGTCACCGCAGAGGTGCGGGCGCGTTTGTTTTATTACCTGGAGTCACCGTAGAGGTGCGGGCGCGTTTGTTTTATTACCTGGAGTCACCGTAGAGGTGAGGGCGCGTTTGTTTTATTACCTGGAGTCACCGTAGAGGCGCGGGCGCGTTTGTTTTATTACCTGGAGTCACCGTAGAGGTGCGTGTTTGTTTTACTACCTGGAGTCACCGTAGGGGTGCGTGTTTGTTTTATCACATGGAGTCTCCGTAGAGGTGAGGGCGCGTTTGTTTTATTACCTGGAGTCACCGTAGAGGTGCGGGCGCGTTTGTTTCATTACCTGGAGTCACCGCAGAGGTGCGGGCGCGTTTGTTTTATTACCTGGAGTCACCGTAGAGGTGCGGGCGCGTTTGTTTCATTACCTGGAGTCACCGTAGAGGTGCGGGCGCGTTTGTTTTATTACCTGGAGTCACCGTAGAGGTGCGGGCGCGTTTGTTTTATTACCTGGAGTCACCGTAGAGGTGCGGGCGCGTTTGTTTTATTACCTGGAGTCACCGCAGAGGTGCGGGCGCGTTTGTTTTATTACCTGGAGTCACCGTAGAGGTGCGGGTGGTGCTGCTGGACGTCCTGCAGGAAACGGTCCAGCAGGGTTAGTTTGGTTCTGCTGCCGGCTGGGGAGACGCTGCTGGAGCCCCGGAAGGAGACCCGGACAGAATCCAGGTGTCTGAGACTGGACAGGTGCTGAGAGAGACGTGATGATGTCAGTATGTTAATGACCTGCAGGTCACATGACCAGCACAGGTGTTCATACCTGGTCCAGGCTGCTGTAGAGGACTCTGCAGTAACCACAGTAACCCTGCCTGCTGGGCTGAGACCTGGACGGACCTGGCTGAGGCTCCGCCCACATCCTGTCACATGGGCACAGGTAAAACTGATCAACTTTATTATTGATTGATTTCAGTTAATTACTTAAATCTATAAAATCAATAGAAAAAAACACTGATATTCAGTTTCTGTGATGAAGGTTTCAGGTGATGATGGTTTCATGGTTTCAGGTGATGATGGTTTCAGGTGATGATGGTTTCAGGTGATGATGGTTTCATGGTTTCAGGTGATGATGGTTTCAGGTGTTGATGGTTTCAGGTGATGATGGTTTCAGGTGATGATGGTTTCAGGTGATGATGGTTTCAGGTGATGATGGTTTCAGGTGTTGATGGTTTCAGGTGATGATGGTTTCAGGTGATGATGGTTTTAGGTGTTGATGGTTTCAGGTGATGATGGTTTTAGGTGTTGATGGTTTCAGGTGATGATGGTTTCAGGGTCACATGATCAACACTGAGTCTGCTGGTTCGTTAATGAGAATAACTGTTAGATACACTTACCTGCTGGTTGACCCCACGTTCCTCTGGTCATCTAACACACACACACACACACACACACACAGAGACACACACACACACACAGAGACACACACATACACACACACAGAGACACACACAGAGACACACACAGAGACACACACACACACACACAGGTGTAACCACACAGTGAAATTAATGAAATATAAAATCTGATAAACAAAGTTTCAGTTTTACCTTCATCAGGAGAATCTGACATCCTGAAGACCTGAAACACACATATTATTATTATTATATTATATTATTATTATTATCACATATTATTATTATTATAATCACATATTATTATTATTATTAATATTATTATTATTATCACATATTATTATTATATTATTATTATTATATTATATTATTATTATTATCACATATTATTATTATTATTATTATAATCACATATTATTATTATTAATATTATTATTATTATTATATTATTATTATATTATATTATTATTATTATATTATATATTATTATTATTATATTATTATATTATATTATTATTATTATCACATATTATTATTATTATTATTATTATTATATTATATTATTATCACATATTATTATTATTATTATTAATATTATTATTATTATTATTATTATATTATCACATATTATTATTATTATTATTATATTATTATCACATATTATTATTATTATTATATTATTATTATTATCACATATTATTATTAATATTATTATTATATTATTATCACATATTATTATTATTATTATAATTATATTAATATTATTATACAGAACTTAACACTTTATTGATATTTTATCATTATCAATGTAAACAAAATGTTTCTGATCAATAAATGAAAATAAAGAGAAATTGATCAATAAGTGATTGATTTAACATTTAATACTAATTAATCATTATTATTGATTATTAGTTAGAAACCATGTATCAGTGATGTCATCAATATAATCAATGATTGCTTCTGATCAAAGTTGATTATTGATCATTTATCACACCTGGAGTCAGTGAAGCTTCTGTCCAATCAGAGTGCTCCATGCTGTAACCAAGGGTAACCAGCTGTAGTCCATGAGCCTGAGAGAGAAAATCCATCCCATAATATTACACACTGATCAGCTTATTGATCATTTCTCTGTGACGTGGACCAATCACAGCTGAGCTGTAACTCGGTTGTGATTGGTTGTCGGGCCGCAGCGCGTTGTGATTGGCTGTCGGGCCGCAGCGCGTTGTGATTGGCTGTCTGGCCGCAGCGCGTTGTGATGAAGCTAACGACTCGTTGTGAGTTTATCGATCCGGGTAATCTCCGGGTCTCGAGCCTTGCGGTTACCCTAGTAACCATGGTTACCGCGGTGACGTGTCTCCGTGACGCTGTTAGCTTAGCAGACTATCCGCTAGCTGTTAGCCTGTTAGCTGCACCATGACGCTGATTGGCTGCTTCACAGTAAAGAGGCGGGAAACCAGCGATCGATTATCGATCAGTTTATTACCTGATTGATTGATTGATTTCAGAAGCGTCTCCTTCCTGCCGCCGCGCGCTGCTCTGTTTAGTTTCCGGTCCGCTTCTTCTTCTGCTGCAGAAACTCAGGAAGAGAGGCGCTCTACTTCCGCCTCCAGGCCGGCCCGAAAACTACAACTACCAACTGCACCTAAAAACTACAACTTCCAGCTTCACCTAAAAAACTACAACTACCAGCTTCACCTAAGAACTACCAGCTTCACCTAAGAACTACAACTACCAGCTGCACCTAAAAACTACAACTACCAGCTGCACCTAAAAACTACAACTACCAGCTGCACCTAAAAACTACAACTACCAGCTGCACCTAAAAACTACAACTTCCAGCTTCACCTAAAAAACTACAACTACCAGCTTCACCTAAGAACTACCAGCTTCACCTAAAAACTACAACTTCCAGCTTCACCTAAAAAACTACAACTACCAGCTTCACCTAAGAACTACCAGCTTCACCTAAAAACTACAACTACCAGCTTCACCTAAGAACTACAACTTCCAGCTGCACCTAAAAACTACAACTACCAGCTGCACCTAAAAACTACAACTACCAGCTGCACCTAAAAACTACAACTACCAGCTGCACCTAAGAACTACAACTAAAAACTACAACTACCAGCTGCACCTAAAAACTACAACTACCATAAAAACTACAACTACCAGCAGCACCTAAGAACTACAACTACCAGCTTCACCTAAGAACTACAACTACCAGCTTCACCTAAGAACTACAACTACCAGCTGCACCTAAAAACTACAACTACCAGCTTCACCTAAAAACTACCAGCTTCACCTAAGAACTACCAGCTTCACCTAAGAACTACAACTTCCAGCTGCACCTAAAAACTACAACTTCCAGCTTCACCTAAAAAACTACAACTACCAGCTTCACCTAAGAACTACAACTACCAGCTGCACCTAAGAACTACCAGCTGCACCTAAAAACTACAACTACCAGCTGCACCTAAAAACTACAACTACCAGCTGCACCTAAGAACTACAACTACCATAAAAACTACAACTTCCAGCTTCACCTAAGAACTACAACTACCAGCTGCACCTAAAAACTACAACTACCAGCTGCACCTAAGAACTACAACTACCAGCTGCACCTAAAAACTACAACTACCAGCTTCACCTAAGAACTACAACTACCAGCTTCACCTAAAAACTACAACTACCAGCAGCACCTAAGAACTACAACTACCAGCTTCACCTAAGAACTACAACTACCAGCTGCACCTAAGAACTACAACTACCAGCTCCATCTAGGAGCTACAGCAATATGTATATATTGTGGATTAAAAGCATGTAAATGAAACACAGACGAGTTAATGCTCAACATATTTTATTGTTTCAGATCTTGTTGAAAGCAGCGACGTCCATCGACTGGACGAAGTCCTCAAAGGCTGTGATCTGCTCCTCCAGGATGTCTGTCCCCACCTGCAGCGCACACACACACACACAGGTGAGACAGAGACACACACACACACACAGGTGAGACAGAGACACACACACACACACACACACAGGTGAGACAGAGACACACACACACAGGTGAGACAGAGACACACACACAGGTGAGACAGACACACACACACAGGTGAGACAGAGACACACACACACACAGGTGAGACAGCGACACACACACACACAGGTGAGACAGAGACACACACACACACAGGTGAGACAGACACACACACACACACAGGTGAGACAGAGACACACACACAGGTGAGACAGAGACACACACACACACACACACAGGTGAGACAGAGACACACACACACACACACAGGTGAGACAGAGACACACACACACACACAGGTGAGACAGACACACACACACACAGGTGAGACAGAGACACACACACACACACAGGTGAGACAGAGACACACACACACAGGTGAGACAGACACACACACACACACACAGGTGAGACAGAGACACACACACACACAGGTGAGACAGACACACACACACACACACAGGTGAGACAGAGACACACACACAGGTGAGACAGAGACACACACACACACACACACAGGTGAGACAGAGACACACACACACACACACAGGTGAGACAGAGACACACACACACACACAGGTGAGACAGAGACACACACACACACACAGGTGAGACAGAGACACACACACACAGGTGAGACAGAGACACACACACACACACAGGTGAGACAGAGACACACACACAGGTGAGACAGAGACACACACACACACACACACAGGTGAGACAGAGACACACACACACAGGTGAGACAGAGACACACACACACACAGGTGAGACAGACACACACACACACACACGAGTGAGACAGAGACAGACACACACACAGGTGAGAAAGAGACACACACACACACACACACACACAGGTGAGACAGACACACACACACACACACACACACACACACGTGTAAGGTCTCACCTTGTCGTCTTCGACCACGCAGCCAATCTGCAGTTTCTTGATGCCGTAACCAACTGGAACCAGTTTAGCTACAAGAACACAGGAGGGACACACGTCACATGACTTCCTTTATTTAGTGATACGTGTGTGTGTGTGTGTGTATGTGAGTGTGTGTATGTGAGTGAGTATGTGTGTATATGTGTGAGTGAGTATGTGTGTATATGTGTGTGTGTGTGTATGTGAGTGAGTATGTGTGTATATGTGTGAGTGAGTATGTGTGTATATGTATGTGTGTATATGTGTGAGTGAGTATGTGTGTATATGTATGTGTGTATATGTGTGAGTGAGTGTGTGTGTATATGTATGTGTGTATATGTGTGAGTGAGTATGTGTGTATATGTATGTGTGTATATGTGTGAGTGAGTGTGCACACACTCAGTTTAATGTTGACGTGCAGTTTTCAGATCAGTAAGTGTCATCACATCTTCAGCCGAAAGATGGTGTGAAAGATCATCATCAAGTCTGCACGTCTACTGTGTGTGTGTAGTACTAATATATTAATACTACAGTATATAGTAGTAATACTGCAGTATATAGTAGTAATACTGCAGTATATAGTAGTAATACTGCAGTATATAGTAGTAATACTGCAGTATATAGTAGTAATACTACAGTATATAGTAGTACTACTACAGTATATAGTAGTACTACTACAGTATATAGTAGTACTACTACAGTATATAGTAGTAATACTACAGTATATAGTAGTAATACTACAGTATAATAGTAGTAATACTACAGTATAATAGTAGTAATACTACAGTATAATAGTAGTACTACTACAGTATATAGTAGTAATACTACAGTATAGTAGTACTAGTAGTAGTAATACTACAGTATAGTAGTACTACTACAGTATATAGTAGTACTACTACAGTATATAGTAGTACTACTACAGTATATAGTAGTACTACTACAGTATATAGTAGTACTACTACAGTATAGTAGTAGTACTACTACAGTATAGTAGTACTACTACAGTATAGTAGTAGTAATACTACAGTATAATAGTAGTACTACTACAGTATATAGTAGTACTACTACAGTATATAGTAGTAATACTACAGTTTTCTTACACTGTCCCCAGACCAGCCCGTCCATCTGAATACTGCGGACACACTCCTCCAGCTTGGACATGTCCGTCTCGTCGTCCCACGGCTTGACGTCCAATAGGATGGAGGATTTGGCGATGAGGGCGGGCTCTGAGGAGGAAGAGGGGTCGGTTACCATGGAAACCAGTAATGAGTACAACAGCTGGGAGTGGAGGACTCGCTCAGGTAATAAAAGATGTACATCAGACAGTCAGCCGAAAGATGGTGATTGGATCATCATACAGAGTCCTGCCCAGTCTAATCAATACTGATATCAGTCTGATCAATCAGTCTGATCAATCAGTCTGATCAATCAGTCTGATCAATACTGATATCAGTCTGATCAATCAGTCTGATCAATCAGTCTGATCAATCAGTCTGATCAATACTGATATCAGTCTGATCAATACTGATATCAGTCTGATCAATCAGTCTGATCAATACTGATATCAGTCTGATAAATCAGTCTGATCAATACTGATATCAGTCTGATCAATCAGTCTGATCAATACTGATATCAGTCTGATAAATCAGTCTGATCAATACTGATATCAGTCTGATCAATACTGATATCAGTCTGATCAATCAGTCTGATCAATACTGATATCAGTCTGATCAATCAGTCTGATCAATACTGATATCAGTCTGATCAATCAGTCTGATCAATACTGATCAGTCTGATCAATACTGATATCAGTCTGATCAATCAGTCTGATCAATACTGATATCAGTCTGATCAATCAGTCTGATCAATACTGATATCAGTCTGATCAATACTGATATCAGTCTGATCAATCAGTCTGATCAATACTGATATCAGTCTGATCAATCAGTCTGATCAATACTGATATCAGTCTGATCAATCAGTCTGATCAATACTGATATCAGTCTGATCAATCAGTCTAATCAATACTGATATCAGTCTGATATCACCGATCAATAACTTACTCTTTGACTTCTTGGCGGCGTATTGAGCCAGACGTTCCTCCTTCAGCCGGGCGGCCTCTGCGTCCTCCTGCCAATCAAACATCAGACACATGACATCATTACTGTGACCTCATCACCGTGACCTCATCACCGTGACATCATCAGTGACCTCACCTCCTCGTCTGAGCCGAACAGGTCGATGTCATCGTCATCGTCCTCCTTGGCGGGGGCGGAGCTCTGCGTGCTGTCGGCCAATCCGGCGGGGCCGTACTGACCCAGAGGTTTCTTCACACCTGGAAGACTGACGGACAGGAGGCGGGGTTACCTCTGATGTCACACACATGCGTGTCCTCACTGATGACATCACTGTCCTCACCTGCTCTTCTGGCTCTGGTAGGACTTGATGTGGTTGTACCAGCGCAGTGCGTGGCAGAGGTCAGCAGGGGGCGCTGCAGAGACCGCATCGAAGACGGCCACGTCTGCCTGAGACGGGACGAACCTGAGGACACAGCAACGCTTAATAACTACACCTGGAGGAGGAGGAGCTACACCTGGAGGAGGAGCTACACCTGGAGGAGGAGCTACACCTGGAGGAGGAGCTGCAGCTACACCTGGAGGAGGAGCTACACCTGGAGGAGCAGCTACACCTGGAGGAGGAGCTACACCTGGAGGAGGAGCTGCAGCTACACCTGGAGGAGGAGCTACACCTGGAGGAGGAGCTACACCTGGAGGAGGAGCTGCAGCTACACCTGGAGGAGGAGCTGCAGCTACACCTGGAGGAGGAGCTGCAGCTACACCTGGAGGAGGAGCTACACCTGGAGGAGCAGCTACACCTGGAGGAGCAGCTACACCTGGAGGAGGAGCTACACCTGGAGGAGGAGGAGCTACACCTGGAGGAGCAGCTACACCTGGAGGAGGAGCTACACCTGGAGGAGGAGCTGCAGCTACACCTGGAGGAGCAGCTACACCTGGAGGAGGAGGAGCTACACCTGGAGGAGGAGGAGCTACACCTGGAGGAGGAGCAGCTACACCTGGAGGAGGAGCAGCTACACCTGGAGGAGGAGCAGCTACACCTGGAGGAGGAGCAGCTACACACACTCAGTTTAATGTTGACGTGCAGTTTTCAGATCAGTAAGTGTCATCACATCTTCAGCCGAAAGATGGTGTGAAAGATCATCATCAAGTCTGCACGTCTACTGTGTGTGTGTGTGTGTGTGTAGTACTAATATATTAATACTACAGTATATAGTAGTAATACTGCAGTATATAGTAGTAATACTGCAGTATATAGTAATACTACAGTATATAGTAGTAATACTACAGTATATAGTAGTAATACTACAGTATATAGTAGTAATACTACACATAGTACTATATAGTACTCTTTATATTAAACATTATGAACCTCTAACAGTATGAACAGGAAGAAGAAGCTAGCTGCTAGCTGCTAACGTGTTTTACATGTTCAGTCAGTGACACGTTGTCTCTCCTGTTAGCACCATGTGGCTACATGCTAAGCGTTAGCATGTAGCTTCCTGACGTCACACTGATCCTTAAATAAACTCTAAACTTTACCTCCAGACTCTGTAACTCTCACTAACTGTAACCCTGATAAACATTCACTGATTATAGTTTATTCTCCTTCTTTACTCTCTGCTAACAGCTAACAGCTAACTGCTAACAGCTAGCTGCTAACTGCTGGCTCAGTGCGGAGCCAAGATGGCGCCCAGTGTCTCCGCTCCCCCCGGTCCCCCCGGTTCCTCCCGGTTCCTCCCGGTTCCCCCCCCCCCCCCCGGGTCTCACCCCTCTATGTAGCTGCGCTCCGCCAGGAAGCCGTTCAGCACCTTGAGGCCTGAAGAAGAGTTCAGGTCACCGAAGCCCATGATGAAGATGATGAGGAGGAGCCGCAGGAGGAAGAAGAAGAAGGAGGAAGGAGGCGGGAGGAGCAGCCTTTATACCGGAGACAGACTCCTCCTCCCGGTAACCGCTCCGCCTCCTCGCGATAGCCTGGAGGAAGGGGGGGGGGGGGGGGGTCGAAGAAGGGGGGGTTGCCATGACAACTGTCCTTCAGCTGTCAGCTGGAGCCCAAATATTTAATTAGCTGCTTTATTTACAGCAACAGAACAATATTATATTATATTATACATAGGCTACTATATAATATAATTTCACATAATATAATATAATATAATATAATATAATATAATATAATATAATATAATATAACATAATATAATATAATATAATATAATATAATATAACATAATATAATATAATATAATATAACATAATATAACATAATATAATATAATATAATATAATATAACATAACATAACATCATAAATGTAAATGTGATGTAAATCGAGTTTCAACTGAAACAGAAGAATGCAGTCAGACCTGTCACACAGTCACATGACCCACTCTGAGCGCATGCTGCTCTCCTATTGGTCAACAACATGACTGAGCCTGCACACACCTGAGAGATGTTAGACAGGTGAGTTTCAGTCAGTCACAACGCTCGCTGACTTCACAGAAGAAGAAGAACCACTCAACTTTAACGTGATGGGTCATACTAGCAGCTCCACCTGTCCTCAGGTAACTACCTCACCTGTCCTCACCTGTCCTCACCTGTCCTCACCTGTCCTCACCTGTCCTCACCTGTCCTCAGGTAACTACCTCACCTGTCCTCACCTGTCCTCACCTGTCCTCAGGTAACTACCTCACCTGTCCTCACCTGTCCTCACCTGTCCTCACCTGTCCTCACCTGTCCTCACCTGTCCTCAGGTAACTACCTCACCTGTCCTCACCTGTCCTCACCTGTCCTCACCGGTCCTCAGGTAACTACCTCACCTGTCCTCACCTGTCCTCAGGTAACTACCTCACCTGTCCTCACCTGTCCTCAGGTAACTACCTCACCTGTCCTCACCTGTCCTCACCTGTCCTCACCTGTCCTCAGGTAACTACCTCACCTGTCCTCACCTGTCCTCACCTGTCCTCAGTGTTCTAGGTTCATGAGGTTCTATGAGCTGGGAGCGCAGTGTTCTAGGTTCATGAGGTTCTATGAGCTGGGAGCGCAGTGTTCTAGCAGGTTCATGAGGTTCTATGAGCTGGGAGCGCAGTGTTCTAGTAGGTTCATAAGGTTCTATGAGCTGGGACCGCAGTGTTCTAGTAGGTTCATGAGGTTCTATGAGCTGGGAGCGCAGTGTTATAGTAGGTTCATAAGGTTCTATGAGCTGGGAGTGCAGTGTTCTAGGTTCATGAGGTTCTATGAGCTGGGAGCGCAGTGTTCTAGGTTCATAAGGTTCTATGAGCTGGGAGCGCAGTGTTCTAGGTTCATAAGGTTCTATGAGCTGGGAGCGCAGTGTTCTAGGTTCATAAGGTTCTATGAGCTGGGAGTGCAGTGTTCTAGGTTCATGAGGTTCTATGAGCTGGGAGCGCAGTGTTCTAGTAGGTTCATAAGGTTCTATGAGCTGGGAGCGCAGTGTTCTAGGTTCATAAGGTTCTATGAGCTGGGAGCGCAGTGTTCTAGTAGGTTCATAAGGTTCTATGAGCTGGGAGCGCAGTGTTCTAGTAGGTTCATGAGGTTCTATGAGCTGGTAACGCAGTGTTCTAGTAGGTTCATGAGGTTCTATGAGCTGGGAGCGCAGTGTTCTAGTAGGTTCATGAGGTTCTATGAGCTGGGAGCGCAGTGTTCTAGGTTCATGAGGTTCTATGAGCTGGGAGCGCAGTGTTCTAGTAGGTTCATGAGGTTCTATGAGCTGGGAGCACATTGTTCTAGGTTCATGAGGTTCTATGAGCTGGGAGCACAGTGTTCTAGTAGGTTCATGAGGTTCTATGAGCTGGGAGCGTAGTGTTCTACTAGGTTCATGAGGTTCTATGAGCTGGGAGCGCAGTGTTCTAGTAGGTTCATAAGGTTCTATGAGCTGGGAGCGCAGCGTTCTAGTAGGTTCATGAGGTTCTATGAGCTGGTAACGCAGTGTTCTAGGTTCATAAGGTTCTATGAGCTGGAAGCGCAGTGTTCTAGGTTCATGAGGTTCTATGAGCTGGGAGTGCAGTGTTCTAGGTTCATAAGGTTCTATGAGCTGGGAGCGTAGTGTTCTAGGTTCATGAGGTTCTATGAGCTGGGAGCGTAGTGTTCTACTAGGTTCATGAGGTTCTATGAGCTGGGAGCACATTGTTCTAGGTTCATGAGGTTCTATGAGCTGGGAGCGCAGTGTTCTAGTAGGTTCATAAGGTTCTATGAGCTGGGAGCGCAGTGTTCTAGTAGGTTCATAAGGTTCTATGAGCTGGGAGCGCAGTGTTCTAGTAGGTTCATAAGGTTCTATGAGCTGGGAGCGCAGTGTTCTAGTAGGTTCATAAGGTTCTATGAGCTGGGAGCGCAGTGTTCTAGTAGGTTCATAAGGTTCTATGAGCTGGGAGCGCAGTGTTCTAGTAGGTTCATGAGGTTCTATGAGCTGGGAGCACAGTGTTCTAGTAGATTCATAAGGTTCTATGAGCTGGGAGCGCAGTGTTCTAGTAGGTTCATAAGGTTCTATGAGCTGGGAGCGCAGTGTTCTAGTAGGTTCATAAGGTTCTATGAGCTGGGAGCGCAGCGTTCTAGTAGGTTCATGAGGTTCTATGAGCTGGGAGCGCAGTGTTCTAGTAGGTTCATAAGGTTCTATGAGCTGGGAGCGCAGTGTTCTAGTAGGTTCATGAGGTTCTATGAGCTGGGAGCACAGTGTTCTACTAGGTTCATGAGGTTCTATGAGCTGGGAGCGTAGTGTTCTACTAGGTTCATGAGGTTCTATGAGCTGGGAGCACATTGTTCTAGTAGGTTCATAAGGTTCTATGAGCTGGGAGCGCAGTGTTCTAGTAGGTTCATAAGGTTCTATGAGCTGGGAGCGCAGTGTTCTAGTAGGTTCATGAGGTTCTATGAGCTGGGAGCGTAGTGTTCTACTAGGTTCATGAGGTTCTATGAGCTGGGAGCACATTGTTCTAGGTTCATGAGGTTCTATGAGCTGGGAGCGCAGTGTTCTAGTAGGTTCATGAGGTTCTATGAGCTGGGAGCACAGTGTTCTAGTAAGTTCATAAGGTTCTATGAGCTGGGAGCGCAGTGTTCTAGTAGGTTCATAAGGTTCTATGAGCTGGGAGCACAGTGTTCTAGTAGGTTCATGAGGTTCTATGAGCTGGTAGCGCAGTGTTCTAGTAGGTTCATAAGGTTCTATGAGCTGGGAGCACAGTGTTCTAGTAGGTTCATGAGGTTCTATGAGCTGGGAGCGCAGTGTTCTAGTAGGTTCATAAGGTTCTATGAGCTGGGAGCGCAGTGTTCTAGTAGGTTCATGAGGTTCTATGAGCTGGGAGCACAGTGTTCTACTAGGTTCATGAGGTTCTATGAGCTGGGAGCGTAGTGTTCTACTAGGTTCATGAGGTTCTATGAGCTGGGAGCACATTGTTCTAGTAGGTTCATAAGGTTCTATGAGCTGGGAGCGCAGTGTTCTAGTAGGTTCATAAGGTTCTATGAGCTGGGAGCGCAGTGTTCTAGTAGGTTCATGAGGTTCTATGAGCTGGGAGCACAGTGTTCTACTAGGTTCATGAGGTTCTATGAGCTGGGAGCGTATTGTTCTAGTAGGTTCATAAGGTTCTATGAGCTGGGAGCGCAGTGTTCTATTAGGATCATAAGGTTCTATGAGCTGGGAGCGCAGTGTTCTAGTAGGTTCATAAGGTTCTATGAGCTGGGAGCACAGTGTTCTAGGTTCATGAGGTTCTATGAGCTGGGAGCGCAGTGTTCTAGTAGGTTCATGAGGTTCTATGAGCTGGGAGCACAGTGTTCTAGTAAGTTCATAAGGTTCTATGAGCTGGGAGCGCAGTGTTCTAGTAGGTTCATAAGGTTCTATGAGCTGGGAGCGCAGTGTTCTAGTAGGTTCATAAGGTTCTATGAGCTGGGAGAGCAGTGTTCTAGTAGGTTCATGAGGTTCTATGAGCTGGGAGCGCAGTGTTCTAGTAGGTTCATAAGGTTCTATGAGCTGGGAGCACAGTGTTCTAGGTTCATGAGGTTCTATGAGCTGGGAGCGCAGTGTTCTAGTAGGTTCATGAGGTTCTATGAGCTGGGAGCACAGTGTTCTAGTAAGTTCATAAGGTTCTATGAGCTGGGAGCGCAGTGTTCTAGTAGGTTCATAAGGTTCTATGAGCTGGGAGCGCAGTGTTCTAGTAGGTTCATAAGGTTCTATGAGCTGGGAGAGCAGTGTTCTAGTAGGTTCATGAGGTTCTATGAGCTGGTAGCGCAGTGTTCTAGTAGGTTCATAAGGTTCTATGAGCTGGGAGAGCAGTGTTCTAGTAGGTTCATGAGGTTCTATGAGCTGGTAGCGCAGTGTTCTAGTAGGTTCATAAGGTTCTATGAGCTGGGAGAGCAGTGTTCTAGTAGGTTCATGAGGTTCTATGAGCTGGTAGCGCAGTGTTCTAGTAGGTTCATGAGGTTCTATGAGCTGGGAGCGCAGTGTTCTAGTAGGTTCATAAGGTTCTATGAGCTGGGAGAGCAGTGTTCTAGTAGGTTCATGAGGTTCTATGAGCTGGTAGCGCAGTGTTCTAGTAGGTTCATGAGGTTCTATGAGCTGGGAGCGCAGTGTTCTAGTAGGTTCATAAGGTTCTATGAGCTGGGAGAGCAGTGTTCTAGTAGGTTCATGAGGTTCTATGAGCTGGTAGCGCAGTGTTCTAGTAGGTTCATAAGGTTCTATGAGCTGGGAGCACAGTGTTCTAGTAGGTTCATGAGGTTCTATGAGCTGGGAGCGCAGTGTTCTAGGTTCATGAGGTTCTATGAGCTGGGAGCGCAGTGTTCTAGTAGGTTCATGAGGTTCTATGAGCTGGGAGCACAGTGTTCTAGTAGGTTCATGAGGTTCTATGAGCTGGGAGCGGGTCTTTGAAGTGTTTTTGTTCTAACTTGTTTCCAGGTGATTCTCGTGGGTTTGGACTCCGCTGGAAAGTCGACTCTGCTCTCCAAACTGCTGACAGGACAGGTGAGACGGGTGAGAGGGTGAGACGGGTGAGACGGGTGAAACGGGTGAGACGGGTGAGATGGGTGAGAGGGTGAGACGGGTGAGAGGGTGAGACGGGTGAGAGGGGTGAGACGGGTGATACGGGTGAGAGGGTGAGACGGGTGAGAGGGTGAGAGGGGTGAGACGGGTGAAATTGGTGAGACGGGTGAGACGGGTGAGAGGGTGAGACGGGTGAGAGGTTCAGACGGGTGAGACGGGTGAGAGGGTGAGACGGGTGAGAGGGTCAGACGGGTGAGACGGGTGAGACGGGTGAGAGAGTGAGACGGGTGAGAGGGTGAGACGGGTGAGAGGGGTGAGATGGGTGAGACGGGTGAGACGGTGAGACGGGTGAGACGGGTGAGACGGGTGAGACGGGTGAGACGGGTGAGAGGGTGAGACGGGTGAGACGGGTGAGACGGGTGAGAGGGTGAGACGGGTGAGAGGGTGAGAGGGTGAGAGGTTGAGATAGGTGAGAGGGTGAGATTTGTGAGACAGGTGAGAGGGTGAGACAGGTGAGACGGGTGAGACGGGTGAGACGGGTGAGATGGGTGAGAGGGGTGAGACGGGTGAGACGGGCGAGAGGGTGAGACGGGTGAAATGGGTGAGACGGGTGAGAGGGTGAGACGGTGAGACGGGTGAAATGTGTGAGACGGGTGAGACGGGTGAGACGGGTGAGAGGGTGAGACGGGTGAGAGGGTGAGACGGGTGAGACGGGTGAGAGGGTGAAATGGGTGAGACGGGTGAGGCGGGTGAGAGGGTGAGACGGGTGAAATGGGTGAGACGGGTGAGATGGGTGAGAGGGTGAGACGGTCGAGAGGGTGAGACGGGTGAGAGGGTGAGAGGGTGAGACGGGTGAGAGGGTGAAACAGGTGAGAGCGTGAGACGGGTGAGACAGGTGAGAGGGTGAGACAGGTGAGAGGGTGAGAGGGTGAGACGGGTGAGACAGGTGAGAGGGTGAGACAGGTGAGAGGGTGAGAGGGTGAAACAGGTGAGAGCGTGAGACGGGTGAGACAGGTGAGAGGGTGAGACAGGTGAGAGGGTGAGAGGGTGAGACGGGTGAGACAGGTGAGAGGGTGAGACGGGTGAGACAGGTGAGAGGGTGAGACAGGTGAGAGGGTGAGAGGGTGAGACAGGAAGTGACTGGATGTTAACTGAAGGTGTTTGTGACTGTGTGACCCGGCAGAACATGGAGACGTCTCCTACTGTCGGATTCAACGTGGGGACGTTGGACCTGGACAAGAACACGTCTCTGACTGTCTGGGACGTGGGAGGACAGAAGAGCATGAGACCCAACTGGAGGTACCTGCTTGTTCTTCAGGTTCTACCTGGACCACTGTAAGGTTCTGGTTCCTGCTGTCTCTGATGGTTCTCCTTCTTCAGGTTCTACCTGGACCACTGTAAGGTTCTGGTTCCTGCTGTCTCTGATGGTTCTCCTTCTTCAGGTTCTACCTGGACCACTGTAAGGTTCTGGTTCCTGCTGTCTCTGATGGTTCTCCTTCTTCAGGTTCTACCTGGACCACTGTAAGGTTCTGGTTCCTGCTGTCTCTGATGGTTCTCCTTCTTTAGGTTCTACCTGGACCACTGCAAGGCGCTGGTGTTTGTGGTGGACAGTAGTGACCCGGTCCGGGTCCCAGAGGCCCAGAAGGCTCTGAAGAAGGTTCTGAGTGATGAGAGGTTGCGTGGCGTTCCTCTGATGGTTCTGGCCAATAAGAAGGATCTGCCCAACTCACTGACCATACGAGAGGTACGACCCACAATGCACCGGGGCAGCCGTTAGCTCTGGATCAGAAACCAGTTCTCTCCTCTTCTCTGCAAACCTTAACTTGTTTCTGCACTGCCCCCCCCCCCCCCCCCCCCCCTCACCCCCCCCCCCCCCCCCTCACTGCCCCCCCCCCCCAGATCTCCAACCAGCTGGACCTCCCCAGTTACTCAGACCGGCTCTGGGAGATTCAGGCCTGCAGCGCTCTGAGAGGACTCGGCCTCCAGCAGGCCTTCATGTCTGTAGCTAAACTCATCAAGAAGAGCTGAGGAGGAGGAGGAGGAGGAGGAGGGGGAGGAGGAAGGGGAGGAGGAGGAGGGGAGGAGGAAGGGGAGGAGGAGGAGAGGAGGAGGAGGAGGTGGAGGAGGAGGAGGAAGGGGAGGAGGAGGAGGAGGAGGAAGGGGAGAGGAGGAGGGGGAGAGGAGAGGGGGAGAGGAGGAGGAGGAGGAGTAGGAGGAGGAAGGGGAGAGGAGGAGGAGGAGGAGGAGGAGGAGGAGGAGGAAGGGGAGAGGAGGAGGGGGAGAGGAGGAGGGGGAGAGGAGGAGGAGGAGGAGGAAGGGGAGAGGAGGAGGGGGAGAGGAGGAGGAGGAGGAGGAGGAGTAGGAGGAGGAAGGGGAGAGGAGGAGGAGGAGGAGGAGGAGGAGGAGTAGGAGGAGGAGGAGGAAGGGGAGAGGAGGAGGAGGAGGAGGAGGAGGAGGAAGGGGAGGAGGAGGAGGAGGAGGAGGAGGGGGAGAGGAGGAGGAGGAGGAAGGGGAGGAGGGGGAGAGGAGGAGGAGGAGGAGGAGGAGGAGGAGGAGGAAGGGGAGAGGAGGACGGGGAGAGGAGGAGGAGGAGGAGGAGGAGTAGGAGGAGGAAGGGGAGAGGAGGAGGAGGAGGAGGAGGAGGAGTAGGAGGAGGAGGAGGAAGGGGAGAGGAGGAGGAGGAGGAGGAGGAGGAAGGGGAGGAGGAGGAGGAGGAGGAGGAGGGGGAGAGGAGGAGGAGGAGGAGGAAGGGGAGAGGAGGAGGAGGAGGAGGAGG
>NC_084992.1:24016326-24078142 GCF_963691925.1 Scomber scombrus | reverse complement strand
GTGTTACAGTTTTAATTGGTTTCGGTTTTGGGGAGGGCTGAATTGAATTAATGTATTGTTTGATCTCATTGCTAAATACAATAAAGCATGGTTTCTTACCTGTAAATATAAATTTATAGATATGGAATTTGACCATAATAATAATAATAATAATAATAATAATAATAATAATAATAAGATGTATCATATAAAATGAAGATTTTCTGTTATTTTGCACGAGACCAAACAATACATTCTTCCAAATTAAATTAAAACTTCCATCAATATTTTCAATAATAAAATCACAAAGGTTTTGCCAGATAGCCTATATTTTCACAAATGGACAAAATAAATGTATAATAGTTTCTTTACATTCATAACAAATACAACAACTTACCTCAATGCCTCTTTCAAAACTCTTGTTAAGATCATGTTTAGCTTTTTAAAAAAATGTTTTATTGACAATAATATTTCGGTTCAAATGCTGTCATTAATGTACATACAAACAAATGAACAGCAGCTAGGGGGGTTATTCAAATAAATACAGTAAATAAAGAACACAAAGTATGTTTTGATAGCTTTCTTATTATTTGAGTCACAGATGCTCTGGATGTATTGTTCAGTTTCCCTTTGGAATGCCAAAAAAACAGGGTTTGAGTGACTAAATTTACCTTTGTGTATATGGTATTTCCCTAATATTATTATTAGATTTATGACATACAGTTCTTTCTGGTTTTTACTTTTGACACCAAAAAGTACATTGTTCCATCTAAAGAAAAATCTGAGTCAATTTTCAATGTGATATAATGTATTACTTCTTTCCCCCAGTGAGCACAAGTTGTTTTGTGTGAGCCGTGATGTGATGACAACACAACTACCCAAATAATACAGTTGTCAGAATTTCTCTGAGTTATCAGTGTGCAGATTACAAAACTACTTTTAATGTAATTAAAGTTACTTTAAACAGGACATTTGCTTATTGGGGTATTCCAGTATTTAATACGTTTAAAATTTGACAACAAACACAAATGTAATAAAGCATCCAACATTTATCTATCTGAATTTCTTGAAATGTTATGAAAACAAGTAGATTACTGATAACTATAACTATAACTGACGTTAAACTCTAAAATAGCCTACAGCACATTCACATACCAAGCTTCTTTCATGACCTGCCTAAAGATTACTGTGGCTCACTCACTGACTCACTTACTACACTGTGTATAAAATATGTCAGCGATGTTAAAAAAAAGTACGACATGGTTCAAGATGAAGCATGGAAAATATTGCCTTAATATTCAGGCTTTTGTCTGCGTTGACAAATGGCTGAACAGAAAATTGGGGACCTCTGATTTAAGACCCGGGTTGTCCAGGGGGATATGAGCACGGTTACCTCAGTCAGCTTTCCGTTAACATTTAGACTCCGCCCTTCTGGAATGCTAACAGATATGCAATCGTGCACTGCCAGAGACGCTAGGTCAGCCTACTTTTACATGACGTATAGATCGACCAATCACTAGTCATGTTGGGCGGGATTACAGCTAAATGACGGCGGTCTGTTGCAATGAGAAAGCCTCTTTGTGTGCGCAACGTATATAAGACATTTCTGCCGCAGATTCTTCCTTTGTAATAATGTCGGCTGAATATGATAATAGGTAAGGAGAACTTGAATGCTGATATGCTTTTTTGTGTTTAAGAAGTTGATTTACAAATTATGATCGGTATGTTAGTCTTGGTTATTGATTTCTCGTGGCAATGTAGAGATTGGTCAGAGCATCCTGATGTTTCTGTGGTCGAGTAACTTGAAGGCCCACCGATACCCTGTTTCACGGAAGCCTTACCGGTCTTCAAGATATCATAAACGATCGCATTAAACTTGGATGAAAGGTTTTGCCTTTCAAGTTAAAAGCGTTCTATCTAACAAATTATAACAAACGCGTGTTTGTAAGTAGTAGGAACGATGGCGATTACCGTAGGTCTGAAGCGTATCTGTAACAAAGTGGCACGTGAACGAGCCTGGACTAGGCCTTTTAAAGTTCCATCGGTTTCAAAGGATTCTGTCGTTTATAGTGTAATATAAAATCTGAGTATATTTAAATGGAACATTTACGGCTTGTCATACGGTGGATATGGGGCTCACTATGGAGTTTGCGATGTATATTTAAACATATTCGTTCTACTGGTAGGATGGGCGCACATGGCCGTGCTTGTGCTAACGGGTTGGACAATGCCGGTAGTGTAGGCCGCTAAATGCTGCTGCCCCCCACCCATCACCATCACCATCGTAGGTGAAAGCCTTCGTGAAACAAATGCCTGGTTAGTGTCAGTGTAAAGTAGTTGATAGGTTTTGCTGACTTGACAAGTCTGATAAAAGGCCGCATAAAGACGAGCGAGGCCTGTTGGCAGTGACTGTAGCGGGCCGCAGCTTCAACCAGCTAAGCTATTTCTTTACCTTTACTACGCATTTGCATTAGAGTAACGTCTTAAAACTCATCATTCGGAATCTGATCATTCAACGTCTAAAACATTTGGCAATTTTCCCGACTATTTGACTTAAATCGACACGACTAGTTGTGGGAGCTGTAACCACAGACTCTCTTGATAGTCTCAGCTCTAACTGAGGAAAAACGACCATCTTGAATGGAAGACGTAAAAATGGCGGACTTCCGAAAAGGCGTTTGCTTACAAGCACAAGGGTAAAATGACGAATTTATTTTCTCCGTTCAGTAGCCCACTTCATCGTGGGTAAGAGCTAGCACATTACCCGATAGACATTTAATATTACAGGCGACTGAAAAGAACGATATTGGCACGATCATATTTTGTGTGTGAGGAGTGTAGACACAGAGGGAATGGAAAATGAACATCTCTATAAGGAACGCTGCTAAAGTTGGCGCGTTAAGGCTCCTTACATTTTTGGCTATGAATTTGAAACTTTGTTATGACGTTCTGTGGAATAAGCTTCCAGGGAATAACACCAATGATTTGTTTTGTCATTCTCAGAGACAATGGCCCAGAGGGCATGGAGCCAGATGGGATCATTGAGGTGAGTCCCCGCTTGCTGCAGTTATCCACATTTTGAAGAAAAAAGAGCTAAATAAATTAGCTTACCCAGTGCTGTGTTGGAGATGGAGGACATAACATTCTTGAAATACATAAAAAAAAAACTAAAAAAAACAAGTCATTTGGTTAAACGCATATTTAGCTGCTACATGCTGAACATGGGTTAAACCCTTTCTTAAAATTTGAAGCAATTTGTGTACAGGATGGAACATTTTTATGCAAGTACTTAGGTGTTGGAAGGGTTTCCACAATCTTCATAGACACGGCTGATTGTTTTTGTTATTGTTTTTAAATAGAGGACATAAAATGCACTTAAATTGGCTGATTAGCCAGACTTATGTGGTGAGGCAATACACTGTGTAGGGATGTTTCTGATTTTCTTTTTCCTTCTTATTTGGGCCCACTCCCCTGCAGAGCAACTGGAACCAGATCACGGACAGTTTTGATGAGATGAACCTGCGTGAGGCTCTTCTCAGGGGAATTTATGCCTATGGTTTTGAGAAGCCTTCCGCTATACAGCAGAGAGCCATTATCCCTTGTATCAAGGGTAAGTAAGATGCACCTCCAGTAAGGTTCTTTTTTAATTTGGTCTATGTACTAATGCATCTACAATCTATTCACACCTACAGACTAAATCTCTGTAGCCATTTTCCGTACTAAAACAGTGGGATACATTTGTATCAGGCTGTATCTACCAATTGTTTTTGTAATGGATAGTTGCTTTCTGCTGAGATGCTGAAGCACAGCATTGATGTACTGCTATTAGTCAGGTTAGTTCAGTTTCACACAGAGCCTTTTTACTTCAGCTTCAAATAATCCCAAACTTGGGACAAATTGTCGTTTTCTCTGGCCGGTCTTGTCTCTTCGGTCCTCTCATTTACTCAATTTTGCAATCTGCACCTTTTTAAATCATGTCTTCACATCAAGTTGTGTTTGACACATTTTAAATGATAGTTTTCAGTAAGATTCACATCTGATAAATAATAATTAGAAGATATCTTGGTCAAACCATACAAAACAAAGTAAATAGAGAAGAAATAATGTCACCAAAAACAAATAGTGTAGCTCCATCCAGTTTCACAAACAAGACAACTCAAGTCTGTGTTTTGATTTTTAAATTCAAATTTGAAAAAGCAGTATTTTTATTCTTAGTACAGTAACAGTAACTTCTTACAATATACTGTTACACCAGGTAGTCATTGTTGGTCAGTTGTATATTACAGCACCTGAGTGACACCTGAGCAGCATTACAAAGGAGAAAATGAGCAGTAAGCAACTTGGAAATGGCTGGAAATAATTTTGATGCTATTTGACTATGATTTCCTATGGAGTTTGTAGTTGGCAAACCAGCTCACAGGTATATTACTGCCTCCTACTGCACTAGAGATTAAAACATCACAGCAGCAATTGATCTAACTTATTTAATGAAGGGCTCATATCCTTGTGTGACCAAATGGTTAATAAATGTTAATCAAAGCTTGAGATGAATAAGTGATTAACAATCTGGTAACTTAAACTTCACAGTTTAAGTCCACTGCAAAACCCATTAATTCATTGATCTATTATCATCCTTAAAATGTATTATTTTTGTGTGTACATAATTGTCTGCCCATTTTGTTACTGGTGTAATTTCTACTAGCCATATTTAAGGAGAAATTATCAGGGCTAACTTGTCAAACATTTTGTGTTTAAAATATTCTGGTTAGAGGACATCACTGCAGCATCTTGTCTCTTTTGTATCACCACTCTCACAGTTGTGGAGTATGAAATAAACCATGAACTCTTTGACAAAATATTTTAAGTAAGTTCTCTTGTCTTTTCTTTTTTTTAAGGTTATGATGTGATCGCTCAGGCCCAGTCTGGCACTGGGAAGACTGCCACCTTTGCCATTTCCATCCTCCAGCAGATTGATGTGGAGTTGAAAGGTACTCAGGCTCTGGTTCTGGCCCCCACCAGGGAGCTGGCTCAGCAGGTAGGTTTTCTCAAACATAAAACATGTTTCAGGGTAATTAATTTTAGAGCTGGGTCATTATCATGTAACTCAGTAGTTCTGTAGATCATGGTTACAAACATGGCAATTAAGAGGCCAACTTTTGCTGCTTTAAGTGTCATGTATGTCAGCACAGCCATTCACGTAAGTCAGTGTCTGTACAGTATACCTATGTGCTTCTGTCTTTTGCCTTAGGTAAAACTGATTCAAACCAGTCCTCCAGATGATCAGTATGTTCCTGCTGCTGTGAAACATGCTAACATCTTACAGCTTAATACCAATTTGGTGTTTGCTATAGACATGCAAAACTGCTGTATAATGATGAAACCCATGCGTGTCAGCTGACTCTGTAAACCCCTGGTTGTTTTGTTGCTCTGGTTGGCGTTCTGCTGGCTGGAGTCCACAGGACAGCAGGCATCCAGAGGCATGATCATACATCACTTCTGAATACAGCACCCGTCACACCTTCCTGAAAGGGAGTCATTAGCTAGTTTTGACTCTTGGCATAAGAGACTGCCTTGATCAGTATTAGTACCTACTACAGACTTGTGTGTCTGTATACTTGGGAGTGTCAATGCACAGCCATAGCTCTGCTGTTTATTAGCTTTCAGCCCTAAATATCAATTATCTGGATGTCTCGCCACTATCTTATCAGGTCTGTCACTATCAGCATATCTGTGATAAGGAGCAAACTGAGGCAAGACAGAAACAGACAAAAATAAACCACATTTTATAGGACAATGCAGCTTTTACACACAATACAATGTTAGCAAGTCTGCTGCTCTGGAGCAAGTTAACTTGGGAAGATTGAAACAACATTTAACATCAGCCTGACCACTGACCATCAATCCAACAGGGGCCTGATAGTTCAAAAGATAAATGTATTTTTATTGGTCATTAGAACTGTTGTTCCAGCTTTCCAAGCTTCTAAAAAAAAAAGAGGCATTGTTTACAACACTAAATGCACAATTAAAATATGGCTTCACTCATTATACAGTTTTTCATTCCCAGTGTAATTGCTGATAGTAATTTTACAGTCTTACTCCATAACTGCAGTTCAGAATACCATATGATGACTTTGTGGTGGTGATGGGGAGAAAAACAAAATTCTTTGATATTAGAAAAACAATCAACACACTTATTTAGCTCCCATCATTTGAAAGCAATATTTTGCTCATAGACCTCATCCGGCATATGCTACCTTTCCTCTTTCCTGTCAAAGTAGAAAAAGAACCTGATGAGGTATCTGATATCACTGTCGTTTTTAATCCAGGATGGTCAGTATTGTTAAGCCAGGCAATCTAAAGAGAGCCAGGCTATGTTGAACTTGTTTCTTAGATAAGTAAGTGCATTCACTTGTGTGGCACAAAAATAGCTCCATAGGTGCTCTGCAAAGCGTTCCAGGTTCATAACGAGTTAGAGAGGTGTGCTTGAGTCCAGAAATCACAGTTTAGTGTTATCTAAGACTGGTTCAAGTGGAAGGTAAAGGGAAAATGTTTTCTCTGTATAGTCCTTACCATAATGTTGTTAGACTCTCACAATGACAATCTTAGTTTGTCAGTGGCAAAAACAAGCACCTTTAGTTGATGTACATTGATAGGGTGTTTTTGGGCTGCCTGATGCAGCGTGCTCTCTTGGGGTCCGGGTTGAAAATGAGATGTTTCTGGATTAGCCAAAGTATCCAGTCCATGTGGATGAATACCATCCTTTTTTTTAACCTATGACTTTCATTTACAAATGTGTAGTGCTTTCATTGCCTAAAATTACATTGTTTTTTTTGCTTTCTTTTAGATCCAGAAGGTGATACTGGCCCTGGGTGACTACATGGGAGCTAGTTGCTACGCCTGTATTGGAGGGACCAGCATCCGCAGTGAGGTCCAGAAGCTGCAGGCTGAAGCCCCTCACATTGTGGTGGGAACCCCTGGCCGTGTCTTCGACATGTTGACTCGCAAAAACCTCTGTAAGTCACCTGAGCACCTCCAATGTGGAGGAAACAGTGAATAAAAAACGGTGGGGTTTGTGCTCGGTTTCAAATCACTGCCACTTCTTAATGAAAAATGCACAGTACGTGCATATAGGTTATGGCCTGCCTCCACACACTGGTTAGGGTCAGGCTCCCTCAGATACCTACAAAGATTTAGAACAAAATGCTGTATAATGATGAAACCCATGCGTGTCAGCTGACTCTGTAAACCCCTGGTTGTTTTGTTGCTCTGGTTGGCGTTCTGCTGGCTGGAGTCCACAGGACAGCAGGCATTCAGAGGCATGATCATACATCACTACTGAATACAGCAACCATCACGCCTCTGAAAGGATGTCATTGGCTAGTTGTAACATTTCCATAAGGCTCAGTGTAGGTCATTTGAAGAGCTCTGGAGACTGGCTTGGTTAGCAGTGCAAAGCACTTATCTCTCTAACTGAAAGGTCACCATCCAGTGGTGTAATAAGGAACTGCACCACCAAATTGCAGAAAACTGTATTTTTGACAAAACGCTATTCATTTGTGAACATTCCTAGTATTCTCATATCCAGCCGTTTAAAAATAACTCACCAGTATGAGTACATAAAACAAACATGTTTGTCTCACCTGTTTTATTATTTTATTTGCAGCTTCAAAGTACATCAAAATGTTTGTGCTCGACGAGGCTGATGAGATGCTCAGTCGGGGGTTCAAGGACCAGATCTATGAGATCTTCCAGAAACTGTTAAGCAGCACACAGGTAGGAGCTGATTCAATGAATCCGAGAGTAAAGTCTGTAACAGTGTTGTTGAGCCTTTTGACAGCTCGGGAGCCTCAACAGAATCCCAAAGTTACTTTTAATTAGCATAAGATGTTTATCAGTTTGTCTGTAATGGCATGTATGTGGGTTGCTTTATTCAAATGAGCTGCAAACATCAAGCTCCCAACACTAAGGGATGGAAATGCCTCATGAATGTAGGAATGCAAAAACCTTCATGTTGACATGAGAAAAGTGATCATTTTAACCAGCCCTTCCTTGCATGTTTTAGGTGGTCCTACTCTCTGCTACCATGCCAGCCGATGTTTTGGAGGTCACAAAGAAATTCATGCGTGAACCTATCCGAATCCTGGTAAAGAAGGAGGAACTGACCCTTGAGGGCATTCGCCAGTTCTACATCAATGTGGAGAAAGAGGTGGAGAAACATTTTTCTTTTGTAGTGGATTCAGCAAACTAGACTAATATGGGGTGGGGGGCGGGGGTGAATTTTAATTAATTCTTAATTAAGTTTTGTATACAGGTTGATCAGTGTGAATTAGTTACCTATGGAAAAAGCAAAGAGCCAGTAACAGAGCTGCTTGAGCTGGCTGTGTCTGACCTGGTCATGCCCCTTAGGAGTGGAAGCTGGACACGCTGTGCGACCTGTACGAAACCCTGACTATCACACAAGCTGTCATCTTCATTAACACGAGGAGGAAAGTGGACTGGCTCACTGAGAAAATGCAAGGCAGAGATTTCACTGTCTCTGCTCTGGTAAGATTCTCTCCTTACTGTTATACCTGACTCATTTGTTTCATTAGCTTAGGCAGTACTCACTAGTAAGATTAATAATTACAATCTGTAATGCTTGAGTTTTGTTTTAGTTAAGATTTCACAGCATGAAGTCTTAACTAAAACACACATTCTTCATTAATGTAAGTTGAGTAAATATATCCTTTTTGTTTTTTTTCGTGGCACATGGTCTTAATCTGGCAGCAGTGTTTTACCACAGGTTGAGAATTTCCCTGTGGTGTGCTGGGGCTAGTCAAAGAATAATGAATAACTCTGATTTAGTTTCCTAGAACACTATTGTCTAATTTCATAAGTCTTTTGCTCCATTATACAGGTCTCAAACCATTCACTGGTGTCTTCAGTCTACTTGAAATTCAAAATGAAATCTAACTGGCAGATTATATAAATGTTGCGCAGCTTTTTTGTCTTAAAACATCAACTGCTTTGATTAATGAAGTAATAATTTGAAACCATCTGAGTCTCTTGTCTGTGTGTGTGTATATGTATATATATATTATATTATATTATTTTATTGAGGAGAAACCAACTGAGCACCAAGTTAATATCTTCACCTCAGTTGGTTGTTTAATGCAGCAGTGTGTTGGTCAGCCAGTCTCATCTGGTGTGTTACTCCTGATCGCTGCTTTGCTTCACAGGTCTTAGTTTGAGTGACAGGGTAGAACATAATAACTGGAAAACATGAGCTGTTGACAGTGTCACAAAAACATCACATATAGTATATCTATGGATTTAGCTGTGTCCAAGGTTCCCTCTCCTCCCATCTGTAGTGATGGTGAAGGACTGAAAGTTCCATGGTAGAGAAGCTTATCTGCCCTCCACTGTGGCTGGGGGTCAATCTTCACTCACAACTAAATGGCAGATTACAGTCAGTCTTGTCCTCTACCCAAATGTGCATTATGAAAGGGCAATTATGATTAATCTTTTTTAAGGGCTGGGGGGGCCTACCCAAGAAGAAACTATGTATATGGAAACACTGGTATCTCACTTGGCTCTATTCTTGTGAGTGCAAGTTTGGTACATGGGTTTGCATGCCTTCTAAACATGGATGAAAATCAGTCGCTCTGTTCTCTTCACTGATGTCCTGCTTTATCTTTCAGCATGGTGACATGGACCAGAAGGAGAGAGACTTGATCATGAGGGAGTTCCGCTCTGGCTCCAGTCGAGTCCTCATCACCACTGATCTGCTGGTATGTGCAGTAACACCTACTTTTGGCTAGATCAGGGATTATGTAACAGAGGCCCGATTTAATGTGAATGCTGGAAAACACGAGCTGCTGATAGTGTCACAAGCACAGTATCTATGGATTTAGCTGTGTCCAAGGTTCCCTCTCCTCCCATCTGTAGTGATGGTGAAGGACTGAAAGTTCCATGGTAGAGAAGCTTATCTGCCCTCCACTGTGGCTGGGGGTCAATCTTCACTCACAACTAAATGGCAGATTACAGTCAGTCTTGTCCTCCATTTTTTAAATTTTACCTTTTAACATTCCGGAGGGTGCTGACTTTGACTGGATTGTCAAGTTTGACCCACAAACATTGCTATCAGAGTGTATGCACTGTTGCCCTTTTTAATTGTTTAACTTTAGTGACTGAGATCAGTCAAATGACTTCATGCTATCTAACTAATGGTCACTATGCTCCTCCTCAGGCCAGAGGCATTGATGTCCAGCAAGTGTCCCTAGTCATCAACTACGACCTGCCAACCAACAGGGAAAACTACATCCACAGGTAAACGCACAACTGGGAATCAAATGACAAATTGGCTTGAGCAATACAATTGTGTGGACTCAATTTAAAAGAAAAAACACTGTAGAACTTTTGGATGACAAAGTAATCCATCAAATATAGTTAATGAACTCCAGAGGATGGTTTGTCAGAAGATGCAACACTATGTAACAGAGGCCAGATTAATATGTATCCTGGAAAACATGAGCTGTTGACAGTGTCACAAGAACATCACATATAGTATATCTATGGATTTAGCTGTGTCCAAGGTTCCCTCTCCTCCCATCTGTTGTGATGGTGAAGGACTGAAAGTTCCATGGTAGAGAAGCTTATCTGCCCTCCACTGTGGCTGGGGGTCAATCTTCACTCACAACTAAATGGCAGATTACAGTCAGTCTTGTCCTCTACCCAAATACCCATTCCTGTCATTTCACATTGCAGATTTTTGGTTTTTCATTCCATCAGTGGTTATATAATAAACCATTTTGATGTTGGCATGAGCAGTAATCACAATGTTGTAATGAATGTAAATTTCTTCATTTGTCTGATACAAAATAAGAATTTTTCACACCTTTACCTACCATCCTGTATGACATCTGAGCTCAAGTTTTCCAATTACTCTTGCTGCTGTTTGGAGCCACCGAATGTTCTTTGTCCTATCAGGATTGGTCGGGGTGGTCGTTTTGGCCGAAAGGGAGTAGCCATCAACATGGTGACTGAGGATGACAAGCGAACCCTGAGGGACATTGAGACGTTCTACAACACCACCATCGAGGAGATGCCCATGAATGTGGCCGATCTTATCTAGAATCCACATGCCCATCGTCCACCCCTACCCCCCACATTTTAGAAGTCAAACCTTGTTTCTTAAGTGATTTGAATTCCAAAAAACTTCCTTCTGCTAAATTCCACCTTGACTTAACCCTATACATTCTAAGGAAAGGAAGACTGCAGCCATCACTCCTTCCAAACCTTTGAAATAGCTGTTTTTTTGTTTGTTCTTTTTTGTTTTTTTTGGGGGGTTTTGGCCGTCATGTTTTGAAGAATGCATTGCTGATCTGCTTTATCTGCTTGCCAGTTTCATTACTCCATGTCGGCACATAAATTCCTCCTGCAGCTATTTCCCTTGCCTTCAAAACTTGAAGCATTAATTTGAATATTTCCACATTGATGTTTTGCAAACTGATGACTTAACCACAAAGCAAGTTTTTAAACTGATTCCAACAAGTTCAAAACATATCCTTGTTTCCAAAAGCACATTAAAAACCATAAAGTTGTTGGTAAATGCTTAACATTAAATAAGTAACTTGACTCAATAGGTAACATAGATGATTGAAGCTTTTGTGAAATGTGGATGTGATTTGTACCTGTGCAACATCAACATTTGCTGCAGTTCTGGTGACTGATAGATGTGAGTACTTAAGACTGCAGTTCAGTTTGGACTCAACAATGCTCTAAATAAAATGGGAAGTGCTGCATTTGATCAGCCAGTGTTAAAACAACTTTCAGTGTACTTCACACAGCCTCTAACGCATACATCCATCATGTTGAGAACAGATTTTGGGGGCTAGAGTACACAGGGCATACTCAATAAAAAGACCTGTATAGTAAAATCCATCATGAATGAGTTGTTTACCATTTTGATCTTTCTGCTTTTGTTTTTCTTTCCTAAAAGAAAGAGGAAGAAAAAAAAAAGCTATTGTACGTATTGCTTGGCTTATATTGTCAGTTATTCAGTAGCGTTCAGTTGAAGACTGACTGGTGGCTGCAGATGTTTGGAGGCAAAACAACGGTGAGTTCTGCAGAAACTTTGCCTCTGGACCTAGACGACCTGGTTGGATCTTCATCCCGAACACTGACCACCTTTTAGGTTTTATTTTTAAAGGAAATACTGGGTTTTTGATAAGGTAGAGGTAACTTTTTGTAACCTACCTCATCAAAATGTGGGGGGTGGTGGGCGTCTGACATTAAAGGACCAAACTACAGATGATTTCTTGCATAGAGGTTATATCCCCTCTCCAACCACCCACCCCCAAATATCTCTTCATCTCTAACTCTGACTCATTAAATGCCTGTCATCCTGGGGTGTGGTGTCTGGTTTAGAACAACAGTCATGTTTTGGGGTGTATGGTCAGTGCTATTTTTTAAAATGAATTTATGGAATTGTTAACCTTTTTGAGACAGAAACCGTGTATCAAGTTTTCTACATTGGATTCTGTATAGTATTTATTTTAATGGTCTTAAAAAATAAAGGTTGCTCCTTTTTAACAGTGTAATCTGGCCTCTGCATTGTTGAATATCACGTAAGTTCTTATGGCCAAATCCTGTATATTAAATTGATATACACAATCTATAAGGGGAGCAGTGATGGGCTCCTGTAGATGGCAGAGTTGTTCTGAAACCGCAACGCTGTAGTTTGTTTCGGACAGATGAGCTCAGAATCCTCAAAGCATCGTCTAGGTGAAGGAATAATTAAGGTTCAGTCTTAACACCCATAAGTCTTGAGCACTTGTGCGTTGATGTATCACTACTAAGTAAACCAGAGAGTCCTCTGAAATGTACCGAGACTACACTTCACCCACATTCTCTGCATATTTACACCCGGAACATACCGTAAAGCGGCCTGAGGCGAGCTGCCATGTAACCTAAACTCGTGGCAGCGAAGTCTGAATTCAAACCTTTATTCATAAGGAAACTGCGCTGGCATGATACAAGTTGCAAAGGAAAACCTTTTAATCAGGTGATAAAGACGGCAGGATGTTAGTATTAATTAAGAGAATAATCTGATTATATCATCAATTACAGTGAATGACGGATCAACCATCAGGGATGCACATGGTATAAATGAGGCATTCAAACAATATTATGCTAGTTATACAGTTATACACAGTGTTGGGGAGACTTAAACTACATAGCTTAACTACAATTTGCTGTAACTTGCTGGTAGTTAAACTATATTCATATTTTGTGCTGTGTCAAGTATTTTAACTACTTTCTGGGTCATTTTTTGTAGTTTAACTCAATTTACAAACTACAATTTTGGCCAATAACATGAAATATTTTTTATTTAAAAAAAAGACCTATATAATATACATTTTATTTTACCATTATTGTGTTGCAGAACTCTGAAAAAAGGCATGAATTATGTCATGACATGCCAACATTGTTGTTCAAGACACAGTGATCTAGAATATGTCTGCCTCTTTGTATTATTTATTATATTATTTGTTGACTGATTTACATTTCTGATTTACATGTGGGTATTGTGGTAGGATTTTCATTTTCTCTTTATATTACCCAACATGTCTATAGATTACCCAATATGTCTATAGATTACCCAACATGTCTATAGATTACCCAACATGTCTATAGATTACCCAACATGTCTATGGTGAACCTACAGTATGTTGACCAGCTTTTTTTCTTTAAAAAAATAAAACTGAGTTGAGAGGCATATTTCTGCTGGCATGTGAATTTTTTGTAGGCTATTATATTTAGTTTCATATACACCACATGTTGATTTATTTAACGCTGAGTTAAATCAGTATAATGAGTATAATGAGTATCAATAGTTGCTAAAGCTACTTTTTTTTAGCTGTAGTTTAACAAACTACATTTCTCCAGGGGTAGAAATGTAGTTTGTTCAAACTACTGCCGGGGGGGGGGGGGGACTACATGTAGTTTTACAAGCTACGCTTACAAAGCAGCTTCCCCAACACTGGTTATACACTGCTCTGTAAAATATAGAATGACAGCACCAGGAAATGTCTGTGTCTGCGTTTTGCTAGTATTTCACTTTTGCCCAAACCAGGGAAGGATCTGTTGGAAATGAATAATTGGCGTCTGATTAGTATTCTTAATAATGACTATAAAATGTATGCAAAAATCTTGGCTTTGAGGTTATCCAAAGTTGTTCCTTCTCTGATTCACTTAGACCAGACTGGTTTTGTTCAGGGGCATTTGTCTTCCATTAGCATGAGATACCTTTATCACATTATCTATAAAGCAAGCTCTCTCTGTAGTCCAGATGTCTGTGTCACTGGATGCAGAGAAAGCTTTTGACAGAATAGAGTGGTCTTACCTATTTTTTACACTGTCTAAATTTGGCTTTGGTCCAAATATTTTAAAATGGGTGAAATCTTTGTATAAAGGCGCTATGTCTTCTGTAAAAACTCATTTATTATGTATTTTTTCTAACCCTCTTGGTCTTACTCGCTCCTCGCGCCACGGCTGTCCAGTCTCTCCAGTTCCTTTTTTATTTGAGCTTTGGAACACCTGGCATCCACTATGTAGCAACCAAAAAATAGAGGGCATTAAAATAGGAGGTTATGACTTTAAATCCAGTTTATATGCAGATGACATTTTATTAACATTAAGTAAAGCTAAGCAGTCTATTTCATCAGTTTTAAGCCTTATCAATACATTCAGTAATTTCTCTGGTTATGAAATAAACTGGAGTAAATGCGAGGCAATACCCTTTAATTGTAATACTTTTTCTTCAGACTTAGGTAATGTACCACTTTTGTGATGATGTATTGAGGTATTATCATCATTGCCCCTATTTCCAAAATCTTTGAAGTGAATTCACCTGTTTTATTGAGAGAAATAAAAGATGATATAAAGAGATGGTCTCTTTCCCCTATGGGGGAGGGCTGACATGCTAAAGATGAATATTCTTCCAACATTGTCATTCTTAATGTCAGCCGTACCCATGCAGTTTCCATCAAGCTGGTTTAAAGAATTAAAATCGTCTTTTTTGTGGTGTAATAAGAAACCTAAAATCGGCCTGAGGAAACTTTTCTTGGCAAGACAAAGGCGGGATTTGACTGTGCCAGAAATCCACCAATATTATCTATCTTACAATGCTAGATATCCTATTGCATGGTTTTATGATAACCCTAATTCAATAGGAAATTGGGATTGGCTGGAGAGGCAGAGCATCACTGGTCTTGACAATAACATTTCTTTGGATTCTTTATGGTTTTATCCAAATTCTCCTGCAAAACTTGATAATCCAATTATGATTTATTCTTGTAATATTGCTAAAGAAATTCATAAAAGGTTAAAACTCACAGGAACCTCTCTCCCTTCTTGCCCTTTATGGCATAATCTTTTTTTTTTTCAGCAGGAGGCAAACCATTAGTTAACACCAGGGGACTGACTCTGAGCTGACTAGTTTTTGGTTTCAGAACAGCTGATAACAGTTAGTTCAATCAACTCTGAGTCAAAGTAACTCTGAGTGAAGCTCGTGCATGAGGAGATCAAGCCTTCATCAATGGAGCACAGATAACATGATTCACCATGGCAACAGGAGAAACAAAGGGATCAGTCCTCCTACTTCTCCCCAGTGGAGTTAGAAATATGAATGAATGCATGCAGATGATGAGTATATACTTAAGAAAAAAAGCAATACAGTAGCAGCAGAAAAAGAACATGACTGACAGTCAATGTGTGAGTATTAATGGAAAAAAAGAAGAAACATTTTGTCTCGAGTGGTTGACTTATTCAACATATATATTCTGTGTATGTGTGTGTGTGTGACACATTTAATATTCATGCAGACCCCAACAGATACAAAACGTAGGCATACTTGGCAGCAACTGAATATGAAATATAAAAATATAGTTCCAACAAGTCAGGTACAATTTCATTACAAGCAGCTGTGATGTTGTTTAGCCTGCCCTCATTAAACAACATTCAGTGGCTACATTCATAGGAAATAAAATAGATGAATTACCTGCAAAGAAAATGAGATTTGTAACACTGGGTAACACGAAAAATGATTATGAGCTAGAAGATAGGAACTCCAAATTGTTTCAATTTAAGCAGTTGGCTGGAAGAATTTATCGATTTAATTGGGATGGAAAGAGCAGCCGCTACACTGAGGCACCTTGATCTGGACCTGGATGGTTTGTGGGACACAATCAGGTCATACTTGAACTCTATACCGGATTATGTGTAAATTACATTGTTTCCTCTTCATATTTTGTTGTAGAGAGACTGAAGGACCAAAAAAAAAAGAAAAAAAAAAGACATGATGTAGCCTTGTTGTATTTATTGATGCCAACCCCTCCTCACCATGTTTGTCTGTTGTTCGGTTTGTTTTCCTTTTTTTGGAGTGTGTGTACGTATTTGTTTTGTATTGTATGTTATAACAATAAACTTTAAAAAGGAAAAACTAAAGAAAACAAATAAAAAACAAGTGGACAAACTAGTGCCAGTAGCCTGCGAAGATTAGATTTTCCTGATAGATACGCAAAACATCCTTATGACAGAATCTTTACCTGGTGCAATACATCAAGACCTAGACAATTGGGAATAGATTTTTGGTTAATTTCACACAATCTTGAAGACTGTACACATATTGACATTCTGTGATAGTCCAATCTCTCTTAAAAAAACAGCAAACTCAGTTAATAGTTTGAAGAACAATACATTTCTTGGAATGGATGGGCTTACATCAGAGTTCTATAAATCCTTCTCTGAAGAACTGGCTCCGTTTTATTAGAAGTGTCTTGTTGTTTTATCATAGGTGTTCTCTCTCCCACTTTAACACAGGGCCTTATAACCCTTATTCCTAAATAATATATGGTACTTATTGATCATTGGCACCCGATTAGCCTACTAAATAATGGTAACAAAATTTGAGCTTTTACTATTGCTAAGCACATAAAAATGTTTTGAATGATATCGTAGATTAAACACAGTCTGGTTCATGAAGAACAGGCATATAATATTTGGCTTGTACTTGATATTTTAGATTACCCGGAGTTAGTTAAAAATGAAAGTTTCATACTTTTCCTGGACCTTTACAAAGCCTTTGATTCAAATGAACATGAATTTGTCCTTAAGTCACTTAATAAATTGGGTTTTGGCAACTTTTTTGCAGAACAAATTAAGATTAAGATATGGAACATCTCACAGATTTGAGTTAAAACAAATGCCAGGGCTGCCCTATCAGTCCTTATTTATTTTTTTGTTATATACCCAATTATTATATAATCCCATCATATCTAATGAGTGGCTTGACATACAATCAAAGATAGAGAAATCAATGGATTTGAATTGCCCTCCATCTGTAACATTCAAATGAAGGAGATAGTCTATTAATGGGAATAGTTATGTCAAATTAAAACAAAGACAAAAATATAAAGAAGCACTAATTCTATTATTTCCCTAGATGTTGACAACAATGAGTAGAGACTGATGACAGGTTGCTTTATACCTTTATTTGGAGGAAGAAAACTCCCTATATTAAAATGTCTTAATGATTAACTATGATAATGTCCTGAAACCCTAAACACAATTTGAATACGTAATAAAAGCCCCTACCTCTGTTTGGAACTTTATTTGTCATCATTTGATTTCTAATTTGGGTGGTCTGAAGTGTGTTCTACTCTGTAATTATACTATTGATCAGATTCCTGTCTCTCACATTTCCATAAGCAAAAACCTTTGTTGTGGTCTCTTATTTTTAACCCTTTGTAGGTCACACCAAGAGATTGCTATTTAACAAATCATTGTTTTGCTTTTCCTACCTCTTTGAGGCCATGACAACATAAAACATGGATTTTCTTTTCTCATTGAGCCTAAATGTGATGTTTTACAGTCCTCTACAGACCTCATTCACACCTCATTTGTTCATAACGTTTTTAAAAACATGTTAGAGACTCATTCTGTTCATGTGCAAGATGAAAAAATGAAACTCAATTTCAAAAATGTCAAATTCAAATATGTTATTCTTGGTTAATACACTATCACAACCTGTATCTATAGCAACCAGAACACAATCTGATGGTCTTTTTGTGCATTACATACCTCATACAAGTGGGAAAGATTTCCCAAAAGGTTTGGGTTAAATAGATTTATGGTTTTGACACAAAGTGACCTCTACAAAACGGCTGAGCAGACCCACAAAGGGATAATCACAATATATCTCCAAATAGATCATTTATATGGAACAACATGGATGTGTGTTACAAATGGAAATCTTTATATTTTCAAAATTAGAATGGTATTGTATTGGGGGGTCAACTTTTCAATAAGGAGGGAAAGTTTTTTAGGTACCAATCATTTCTCTGTCATTATAAGATCCCTGTGAGCCCTAAACTATTTGCTGTTGCTTTTGAAACCATTCCAACTCTACAAGTTGTTACTCTTCTGTTATTACACCTTCACTTGATCCAGTTGACACATCTATAGGAAAAGTATGATTTTTAACAGCTTCCTGTAAAAATAACAAAAATCTGAACCTTATTCCAAGCTGATTGTATCTCTCTCCCATAACCCTTCCTTACGTAACACAATGTCAAAGGGCAAACTGGCTTTTTATCAAATCACTGCACTACTGACCACGGTTACATTCTACACATTCTAACTCATCATCATGTACACCCAAAAAACAAGTATACATTTTTTGCATGTTTCGTTGACTTTAAAAATCAAAACTTTTGATTCTATTTGGTAAGAGAGATTGTCATGATTGTCATATTTAAGTCAATATATGTCAGTAACAAGGGTGAAGTAAAAATTGGCAGTAAAACTACAGATCTCTTTACTCAAGGAAGAGACGTCTTTCAGGGCAACAGCTTGTCTCCAACTCTATGTTACATCTACATTAATGACTTAACATTACTGCTGGAGTAATCTGGAGCCCCTATCCTAACCCTGTACAATAAGAAAGTTAAATGCCTGCTCTATGCTGATGACCTGGTGTACCCTACAGCAACACATGGACCTCCTAGAGCAGTACTGTCAGACCTAGGCCAAGATTGTCAAATTTAACTAATCTAAAATCATGATACTCCAAAAGAGTCCCACATCTCAGGAAAATCAAAGATCGATTAAAACTAGGAAACACCAATCTAGATCACATCCCATACAATGATTACCTGGGGCTAGAAATCAGTGCTGCCGCACATTGAAACAAAGCATGTAGAGCATTTTATGGAATTAGAAGAACATTTTACAAAATAGACATACAAATTACAATTTGAACAAAAATATTTGACCGTATAATCCAACCAATCGCTCTTTATGGCTATGAAGTTTGGGGTCCACTTAGTCATCAGGACTACACTAAATAGGGCTAGCATCCCATAGAGACTCTGCATGCAGAATTCTGTAGGTCCTTATTAAACAGCCAAAGAAAAACGCCCACCAATGCACACATTGATTATTAACATTACAAAAAGAACACTTCCTTTTTGGTTACATCTCAAATTGAGCCCCCAGGACACACTGAGATTCCAGGCATTACAAACCCAAGAACTGAACCCCCAAAAGAGTCCCTCCTGTCATCTGGTCCTGAGACTTACTGATCAAATAACACCCAGTACTGTTCAAACTCAGACCAGCACTCCTTTCCATCCAGCAATCAGATTCAACCAACAATGGACCAAACAAACCAGAACTCAAAACAAACTTAACAAAGCAGAGACAGATCCTGACCAAGTACAGACTGAGTGACCACAGTCTAGCCATAGAAACAGTACGACACAAGAAGTCATGGCTGCCGACCGAAAAGAGTCTGTGGAGGTAGGGACCTATTAGAAGAGGGACATTCAGCCAACTTAACTGCACAATATGTGACTGCATGTCACAAACTGAGGGAGTCATTATTAAAAAACAATGATTATAGACCGGTGGCTTTAACTTCTGTTGTCATGAAATGCTTTGAAAAATACATGGTATCTGTGTTGAAATCTGAAGTTAATTCTGAACTAGATCCACTCCAGTTTGCTTATAGGCAGGGGAGGAGCACAGACGATGCAATTAATAGCATCACCCACCTGACTCTTAAGCATCTGGAGGATCCCAAGGCCTATGCACGCCTTTTGTTCATCGATTTTATTTCTGCTTTCAATACATTACAGCCTCATCTGCTCTTACAGAAAATGACCCAGATGAATGTTAATCCTTTTATTATTAAGTGGTTTTATTCTTTTTTAACAGATAGAACCCAAAATGTCAGGATTAATGACTCACATTCGGAATCCAAATGCATTAGTACAGGTGCACCTCAGGGCTGTGTAAACTCACCGGTCCTGTTCACCCTTTACACAAACGACTGCACCAATAGTCTCCCGGGCAACCTGTTTTTGAAATTTTCTGACGACACTGCCATTCTCAGCCTGCTTCACCAGAACTCAGACCCGTCATTGTACTTCACGGAGGTTAATACATTTGTTCAGTGGTGTGACGAGAACTATCTCATCATTAACATTAAAAAACTGAGGAGATGGTGTTTGACCCTCGGTCGGTGGGGGATCATACTACACTGTCATACACAGGGACGAGATCAAACAGGTCACAGCTTACAGGTATCTGGGTATCCACCTGGATAACCTCTTCAGCTGGAGTGATCACGTAGACCATGTATGTTCCTGTTTACAGCAAAGGTTGTATTTTTTACGCAGACTGAGGGTGTTTGGTGCCAGAACATCATGTTTTTATTTTATCAGGCAGTGATGGAGAGTGTCATCAGGTATGGGATGATCTCTCCACACAATCCAAATCTAAGTTGCAGCGCCTGGTACAGACTGCTATGAAGGTGATGGGGAGGACTGAAAAGCCCTCCCTTCAGTCCATCTATGAGCAGTCTGTACTCTATTGTCGGACCCGTTCCACATCCTTCAAACGTAGTACGAGATCTTACTTTCTGGCAGAAGGTACAGAATCCCAAAATGCAAACTGAACCGTTTTAAATACTCTTTCGTACCAACCTCCATCAAAATGTTAAATAGATCTGTACGCTGAGGCCTGGGAAGTGTGCAATAACTTGATGTTCTGTTTGTTTATTTATTTTATTTTGCTTTAATCTTTCATTGGATGTGTCATGAGTGTGTATGTAGCCTACGTGTAAGTCTTTAGCTGTTATATGTATTTTATGTGTATTTATTTGTCTGTAAGGGAAGCTACTACTATGCACTACGCATTTCCCCTAGGGGACAATAAAGTATATTCTATTCTAAAACCACACTGAATGTGACAAATAATTATCTCGACATAGTCTGTTTATTATCTGTTCAATTATTTACTATTGTGAACGTCATGTTATCATTGTATTACATACTGATATAGACACATTTGTTGGTAGCCTTTCATGAAATACAAGAACCCACTATTTTCTCTGAAATAACTTGACCCTGACAAAATTAGTTGGTATCCATCATCGTTTATTCCATATTTAATAAAAAACAGACATTGCTTTTGATTTCCCCCCCCCTCCCCACCCCCCTTTCGCTCTCTCTCAACCGGTCGAGGCAGATGGTCACCCACCTAGAGCCTGGTTCTGCCTGAGGTTTCTTCCTGTTAAAGGGAGTTTTTTCTTGCCACTGTCATGCTGCTCATGTGGGAATGTTGGGTCTCTTTGAATTAAATTAAAGAGTACGGTCTAGACCTGCTCTATGTGTGAAGTGCCTTGAGATGACTTTTGTTGTGATTTGGCTCTATATAAATAAAGATTGATTTATTGATTGAGTACCAACAAATATTTCCAGGCCATTTTAGAATATCTTTGTAGAATAAGCAAAAGTTGATCGTATTTCATGCTTTCTTTGTCTTACTCTATAACATACCAGGGGAATACAGGTTTTAACTTGAATAAAGCATTGTTTCAATGAGCTTTAAGGGTACCATAAAATATATCCACATCTGTATTACATTTCTATGCTTTAGAAATGTTGTGACTTTACTATATGGAGACACACACACACACACACACACACACACACACACACACACACACACACACACACACACACACACACACACACACACACACACACACACACACACACACACACACACACACACACACACACAGGTTTAATGTTTCCAACCATTTTCTTGTTCTCTTTTTATTTATGTGTTTAATTTTTGCTTAATGAATTGTTTTTTTCCCATTTCATTATTGATCTGTATTATCCCATCCATGTGTCAACATGTGTAATGATGCCATTTTCTTCTTTTTTATTTACTCATTCATTTTATTTTATGAATTATATTATTCTTGACGCTTTGGCAATATTGTTTGTCTGTCATTCATGCTACTGAAGCTCATTGAATTGAGATGAACCTAAAGCTATATGTCATTCGAGAAAACAGATGAGAACATTTGTTCAAAAGTGAAAGAAATTTAGGCCAAGATACAACACCATGTAGAGATCTGCAAAGAACACCTATCAGAAAACCAACCATCTTTGCTTCAAAGAAGACCTGACAACCTCAGACATAGCTGCTCGGAGATGTCTATGACCAGTTGTTGATGAAACAAGAAAGGAGGGCAAGTTTGCTTTCTTCCTCAGGAATTGAACCTTCATAGACAGTATTTGCTGACTGATATGGCTCTGATCTCTTCTGATCATTGTCTCTGCTCCAAGGAGCAGACACAAAGTAACTGATTTAAAGTCAACCTTGAAATGTGAGGACAGAAAAAAAAGTATAATGTTTGGATTTTAGTTTTGGTCGAAATTCTGACGGCAGCCTATTATTAACTCTTTGTTTTTGCTCCAGCAGAAACAACCTCCTAAGATGACAAACTTTTTTGGAAAACTTTGATTACAACACTATTATCATTTGTATGAGGAACTCTTTTCTGTTTAACAAAACAAAACATTAGCGACTCACCCAACACACTCACAGTGCCAGAGGATTGTGAAACACGTTGAAGAGGAAATCTATCTTTTTCTATTGTGCAGGGATAAAGTGCTGATTTTCATTTTGTTGTGGAGGATGTGAAATTGTGGATGAGTCAGTGGTTAAGTTTTGGTTTTCTCATGGCAGCAGTTGGTCAGCAGGGGCCGCTGTACTTCTACGTAATTTCAATGGTCACATTCTAAATGATGAGGTTGATAATGAAGGAAGGTGGATTATTTTGCTTGTGGACATTTCACATACTCCTGAAGATCAAGTCCAAAATTCCCTTTTGCTAAAGTTATATGGGGAGGTACCATCAATGAGTGTGACATCTTTTAATTAACTACTTAGTGTGTGTTTATATTAAGATATTATTTGGTTTCACATAAACCTACACCAAAGAATATTTACTTGAAACAACACAGCAGTCCAGAATTGATTTCTGGGTTATCTACTAATAGTATTAAGATATTAAGATTAAGATATTAGGTGAAGGAAGTCTCTATCAATCCAATAGTGTTAACCAACCAAAATGTTATTATTAATAAAATCACAAATGAGAACCCTGATAATACTTCACAATATGTTGCCCGTTTTTAGCAAACACTGTATACCCACGTTCTTATAAAGTCATTTCTAGATAATGTCTCAAGTATTGCCAAGAGAGTTGATAACCAATTTAAAACCTTGTGTGATGATCAACTCACCATTGTCCCAGTACTTTATTAAATCATGTAAAATATTTGCTTTAGTTCTTGATAACAGTGGAAAACAGGACTAGAAAAAATAGGCTAACTGATGAAAAGCAGATTGGCATTATGCCCGGTGGAATTATTCACAATCTTAGATTAATACTGGATATGATTGATGACAATCATTTTATATTGGACGAGATCTTTGTATTATTCATTGTCTTCTATAAGGTTGTCCAGTCTCCCCTTTTCAATTTTGTTGGTCAGTCAAGCAGTTGTTACCCATATCAAAATGAGCAATTTTCTGATACCTCATTTTTTGAAGGGAATAAAGATGAAATTCCCAAAGCATTACAGTGCATTGAACATTTGTTCTGTTTTGAACACTTTAAATTTGTAATTTGTCTCATATACATGGCATAGAGGTAAAATAACAACATAGTAATAACAACACATAATAACAATAATAATAACATCGATCAGCAAGAACACAAGAGAAAATATTATCTCTGGATATATTTTTCAAATCAAAACAACTAGCTACCTTACAGCTGCTGAATGCTACCTGCTGCTACTACTAATATTCTAAACGAGATACAGCACTTAAAGAAGCAACAGAAAAAGAAGAAGAAAAAAGAAAAAATTAAGAATCCTTGCTGGTAATATAACATATGCATGCTGGAGCCTCTCTTCAGTCAGCTCTGCTGAATTTATGCACTTTTGTGAACTTTTTGTGAATAATATTGGACATTATTGGACAATGTTAGCTATAATCACTCATCAGGATAGGGAAATAGTTAGCTCGTCTTCCTGCCGACTCTGCTACCTATGTAAACAC
Organism: Scomber scombrus; assembly: GCF_963691925.1. Classification (NCBI taxonomy): domain Eukaryota; kingdom Metazoa; phylum Chordata; class Actinopteri; order Scombriformes; family Scombridae; genus Scomber; species Scomber scombrus. Next base: position 24,053,689 of record NC_084992.1, on the reverse strand, counting down.
TGGAGTAACATCAAAAGGTGGAGAGGATAAATACCAGCTGTGATCCCGACCACATGGACAAGCAAAACCATCTCTACATTCATTTCAGCATAGAAGGAAACACCAGGGTAAGGAGTTCCGGGGTGTACCAGGATGGTGCTGAGCCACTGGGATCCTGGATGGGATTGCTGACTAGGACTGTCCTCAAAGGCTGTTTATCATACCACAGTGTATGCTTGTCAAAAACTGCATCACATTCAAATCAGTTTTCATCAGCAAAAACGCCTGGTCAGTGTTTCATGAAGTTCTTTTTGGACAACTGTTGCTACTCACAGTAGAATTGCCTGTATGCATCTGTCTGGCCAGAGCAATCAATGTTGATAGAAAAAAGCTGGGCCGCCGCACACTCCTAATGATTGGGCTCATGACAAACGCTGGCTCAAATCCTCTGTCCTAAGGTTAGGACAAGCACAGGTACCATAGCTAATCACTGATCCAGCAGACCTGTCATATGTCACACTTTTTGGGAGTATAGCAGGTTTTCTCTTCATGTTGCTTCTGCTCTCTGGAGATGTTGAGCTAAAGCCTGGACCTGTGACCCCTGGAGTGATGTAAAACTTTGGTGCTGATTTGCCCCTGAGTGTGTCTGGGACTCCTAGTGCTAGTGATGAGCGAGCATCAACTTTCTGAGCCAGGTTTCTCCCATAACAGACTAAACCTTGGTTAATACCAGGCATGATGCCTAAATGAACAACCTTTTGCAACTGGACTGTACAGAACTTGATAGATCCACTGTCTTTCTCATAAATTATGCTGCTTACACCACTGTCTCTTACAGCCTGCAGTGAGGAGGCACAAGTTATTCAAAACCTTCCAAACTATAAATCATGCAAAAGTCTTATGGGATCTCAAGTTTGCTAAGTCCTCCATTTAACAAATGTATCTCATATTTACAAGCTAGAAAGAATAACTAAAAGTTATAACTGAATCACTTGATTCAGACAGAACCCTAACCCATAACCTAACCCTATGTGAAAGAAAAACACTTGACAAAACAGTTTGACTAATCATTTCTTTTGCTTTTTGGACCACATGTTTCTTCCATAGGGAGCACAAGTCCTTTAGCTGGACTCCAATGAACTTGGAGAAGACTGTAACAGTGTAATTCAGGCTATTCTTGTCTTTCACAGACAACCCATTGAACCAACATATGTAAATGTAAACAGGCTTTCAATAAAGGACTGATATTAAATATTATGACAAACACAAAAAGAGTTAAGCTTCTGCCTTAAGCGAACACTGATGTATAGATGAAAAGTAAGGGTCACTCAATGGCAAGATGTTGTAGTTGAACTAATGGCGCTTTTCCACTACACAGTTCCAGCACGACTCGCCTCACCTCGCCTCGGTTCCAGAACAGACCTTTTCCATTACAAAAAAGTACCTACTCAACGTGGGCGGGGTCGTCATAGCACGGCTCCGCGAAACTGCCGTGACTTCGTTGTGAGTCGTGCTGGAACTGTGTAGTGGAAAAGCGCCATTACAGGCATTGCAGGAACTATCACATAAACAGTAGGCCTTAAAGCAAGCTGAATATGAGAGAGCAGCTGTGATCTTTCCCAGGCTGCATCACTGATGAATATATATGGACAAAAGTATTTGGACACACCTCTTAATCACTGAATGCAGGTGTTTTATTAAGACCAAATGTCACAGGTGTATAAAATTCTGCAGTCTGCATTTACAAACATTTGTGAAAAAATGGGTTGTTCTGAAGAGCTCAGTGAATCCAAGGGTCCAAGTTAAGGCTTTTAAAAATGTACCTTCTTTCAACAACTTGACATGGTACAGTTTTAACCAAGTAGCTCTATGGATGAACGAGAACCTTCCAAACAACAGTACATGAAATTAGAATTACATTTACATTTGCATACAGTTACATATTTTCAAAACAACCCCATGACTGTCCCTTTCTGCTCATGTGATGCAGGTATAAGTAGACCAGTATGATGTGATTGTTGTCATGTCACTGTCACTCATGTCAACTAGGCTAGCGTAGCACAAACTGCATCAAACTAACAAAGCTAGAGTACATTGCACCAGGAGAACACCAAACACATAAATATTTTTCAGTGATATCTGACATGTTGCACTAAGGATGGGGCAACTTACTGGCTAAACGAACCACCTGCAGCTGAGTCTTACTTTCATCACAGTAATCCTCTTTCTAAGGAAACTAAAAAGCTAAGTGAGTACAAACAGAAGTTAGTTCACTTTTATGGCCAGCCATACTTGTTTGAGTACACAGATGGGAGCTAAATTAAGCAGAAGAAGAAAACTGAAGAAGGCAACAAAGATTGTGAGGAAAGGGTTAGGGCAATTCGGACCGTGTCTACTTCTATAGCATGAACATGGTAAATCGAAAGCTATCCACAGCCTCAAACATGTAAACAAACCGACGTGCAGTTGTAGATCCCTAAGCAGTCAACAATAATGGCCATTCCAGGCTGCTAGTTTTTGCGTTTACCTCCATTTAGACTCAGAAGCATGTTTTATGTTTATTAAGAAAGCTGTAGAAGGTTTGTGTGGCTTGTCTTGATATATGTTGTTTTGTGCGAGTCATGAGTAATACCATCAGCATGAGTAATACCAGGTATTAACACACCCATAGACACACACACATTACATATATGCTGCATCTACACATGCACTGTCATGCATGAATTTGAATATTGGCCTTGAACAGGCACACACTAATAACACAAATAAAAATAGTGTTCTCCCGACAGCTGTCAGTGACATGTAATTCCCTGCAGCAACACATCCAATAACCCCTGTGCCAAACAAACACAGATACACGCCCACCACATCCAAGTTAGGTTAACTCCTCCTAATCCCCCAGTATTCCAATATGACATCCATCCGACCTCAAAACATGCTGCATTGCTATGTGTTTTTGTCCTACTCTCAGCCTAGGTGGCCCTTCTTGCAAAGGTATTTTCTCTGTGGCCAAGATACCCATGCCCATCCCCCAATTGCCCAACACACATACATACCCCTGTCACCCACTCCACCCCCTGTTGGGTGCAGGATTGGGGGGTGGGGGCGGGGGATTATGCAAGTGGGAGGCTCGTAAAGGGCCTGCCATGGTCTTTCTGTTGTGTGACGGATGGCTGGGAGGCTGAACAGGCCTGTTTTGCATGAGAAGAGAAGCCAGCAGAGGGGAGAATAGAGGTCTATTCAATGGGGCCTGTCACCCAAAACCACCCTCATGCACCAAACCCTCACACCCCACCCCTTCATCATCCATCCCTTCATCCTTTCTTCTCTCCTCCTCCTCCTCCTCTTCCCTTGCTCTCCCTCTCTATTTCAGCCTCCTTTTCTTCCCTCATTTTGTGGCTTTCATTTGCCTGTGTTCAATGCTTCTTTTTCACTCTATAATCTACACCCCACCCCCACTCAGCTGCCCTCCTTACTTCTTGATTTCATCCCACTTAATTTCTGCTCATTCAGATTTCTCCCCCTTTCCATCAAGATGTTTTTTGTACCCCTGTGAGTTCCATAACATTTGAATCCTCACAATATTTTGCGGGTATTGTTAATGAGAAGCTATAATGGACATGTCATGGTCAAAACTCTTTAACACTAAAAGAAGTCATGTGACATGACTGACACACTGACTGAGTCCACATTTGAGTCAGCAGGAGATATTATGGCATAATTAGGTTAAAGCTGCGTTCAACTATTTCAAGCCACCAGGGGGCAGGAAAACACCAAAACTAAACTAAACTTCCACTATTCATTTTTAAGGCACGGTTTACATCTTTTCATTATGATAATGACAAGTAACTTAAATTGTAATCATGATGGTTTCAGTGGAGCGGTGGTTAGTAAGTGTATATTTCTGGACTACTTACACATTCAGTCGGCCCGCTATTGTCTGCCGGGCCTTTTTTCTCTCAGTTTAATTACAACGGCCATATTTCTTTTTTAACATACAGTATATGTATCACCTCCTCATAAATGTCCATTAGAAGCTTTTGCTTACTTGGTTAGAAGGATGCGGCAAGTGTCTTCTCCATTTCTGCATTAGAAAAATCTGTGATCGATTGTGGTCTTTTTAAGAAAACCATGAACTTGCACTTATCCAAATTACTTATATCTGGCTTGACATAGTTGCATATCCTCATGTTGGTTTCTGCAAATGTGCAACGGATTAAACCAGTATGAACTGATTAGAATAGGTCATGCCTTGCTTTTTCAGTTATCCTGGATTTTTTAATTCTGCTTTTGTGCAATGGCCATTACTAGTTGTTATGTTGTTTATCTGTGTTCTGGGATTTGTCCTGCTTTCTTTTCTAACACATGTACAGTTGGTTCACATACACTTTGGAGAGCTGCTACCTGTTTTTTTACTCTAAAGAATGTGACCAAACTGTTTAAATGTCATTTGCACCTGGCTGATATCTGATCGCAATGCTAGCACCACACACCACCTCAGGATGATGTATTCTAATTCCAAAGTGCTCCGGTGCATTTATACCTGCATTAAATAATAGGTCCTCAAAATTAAACAACCAAATATGAGATTTGATGTAAAACCGTTAAAAATCACAATTAAAAAATAATGATGTTTTGTGATGTGACAGCGCTGTGGTTAAGCTCTAGATTTGGGCACAAACACCAAAATGGTTGCTTTGTTAAGGTTAGAGAAAGCTGTGTGGGTTAAAGTTACTCTGTCCTGAAAGTAAGGCAAATTTCATCATCATGGCTGCAATAATAATCATTGTTAAGGCTAGGGGACAATCGTAGTTGAGTTGTTGTTTTTTTTCAACTGTCCCAACTTGCAGTGGAAACAAGAATCAAATAGCTGTCTCTTGTGGAAATGTCCACTGTTTATTATAAACACAGTAATATTATATTATTAGTGTTTTTTAAAAAACTGGTGAGTCCCTTGACTTAAGGAATCTTTATGCTTCTTTTAAAAATGAGGCTATTAGTTTCATGTGGTAATGACACTGATAAGGTGGAGCTAGTTAAAAATAATGATCTGTGTGCTTTGTACCTCTACAGTCCACCTCAGCTACTGATGTCATGAACCATCACAGTTTAACAAAAGTTTCAGTTCAACAGTGAGCTCCATCAGCCTCCATGCAAACTCATTTTTACCTCCTCCATGTGAACATTGTTAGTGATTATGTCTAATATATTTCGGGAAGGCAAAAGAGTTACTCAGCAGGACTCTGTTAAACATTAAAAACAGTATCAATAAATACTGCAACATTTAAAACTAGTGGAATCATTCTCCATTTCAAGGCCTACAGTATAATATCCCTACAGTGACTTAGAACATTCCTGGTAGGTTGCAAATTTGACATTTTTTACACTTTTACATCCCCATGGCTTCTCTGTGTAGTGACTCATGTAAATGACATTTTTTACAGCATAATGTCCAAATTCTCTCCAGATGCAAGGGAACAGATTTTTGTGGCAGATTTACACTGCTTACTTATACTGCAGAAGTCAAAGCTAACCACCAACACCCCCCCAACAACAACAACAACAACAACAACAACAACAACAACAACAACAACAACAACAACAACAAAACAAAAACAAAAAACCAACAAGACACAAACTAACAAAGAAATAAATGCCACAGAGAGCATGACTCTGTGATGAATGAGAGGAATGTGGAAACTCATTGCATATTGTCTGATGCATATACACATGCAACAAGTGTAAAGATTGAGAGAGGACAGAAGGAACTGGAAAACTGCACTGCCATTCTATTCCATCTGAATCCATAGATGAAGACAGGCAGATGAAGAAAAGCAAAGAATGTGAGTGTTGGTGAGTTGATTTGATTCTGAAAGAGTGGGGAGTGAAGGGGAGGAGGGAGTGGAGGAGGGAGAGTGCTAGGTTTGGAGGGGATTCCGCACAAGGTTGTCGTGGAGATGGAAATGGAAGACTAGAGCTTCACAATTTCCAATTAATCACAAACACACACATATTACACTCTCTGGCTACCTCTCAAGAAAGCCCATTATTATACACACTTCTGGTAAGATGTTGCACACACACATGTATAACACAAATCATGCTTTCATTATCAAACACAGAAAAACAAAACAAAAGACCACCAAATTTCAATAATCACTGATTGTCACACACACACACACACACACACACACACACACACACACACACACACACACACACACACACACACACACACACACACACACACACACACACACACACACACGCACACACACACAAACACACACACGCATTTGTCCATTTGTCAGTCATGTGCAAGGAAATCTGTGTGTGTGTGTGTGTGTGTGTGTATGTATCAGTGCTGTGTCTTCTCTGCCTGGCAGGGCTGTATAGTGAGGGCTGAGGCACTGCTGTGGGTTACCACATAGCCTACTAACCACTGTGCAGCGACAGTGTGCCTCCTAAAAAGTGTGCACCTGAAAAAACTACAGTGATAGTGTAGGCTCACACAACATCTGATATGGAATCTAATATAATGTGATACCAAACAATCTGTTAAGCTTTCAAATAAATCCATGAAATATCAACCAAATGGAATAATATTATAAAGGTGAAAAGTTCATACTAAATGTAGATAGGTACTTTATTTGTTCTGCCCACACAATGGTTTTGAGGGAAAAGGGACTCACATACCTAAAAGGTAGAGTTTTAAAAAGTGGAATCAGCCAGGAAACATAGTAGTAAGACATACGTGGGGTGATTTCTCACCATTGGTCCAGTGTAGACAGATCATTCTGTCCTTAGTGGTTCCTGGTTGGTCAGGAAGCAATGCAAAGGTGAAGATTTAATGGAAATGTATAAACTTGCATCTTGTTGGCCTCAAGATTTTTTCAAACTTGTAATCTTACACCCCAAACAACACTGATTCAAGTGACATCACTTAAGGCAATTTATCAGATTTCCCTTTGCTCCCTCTGTTTTAGCGCCTGAATTTTTTCATATGCAGCAGTAGTCCAACACCAGGAAATACACTGATGTGGAAAGTATTTGAGGTTTCCTCTTTAGAGTTAAGGAAAGATTGTGGTTATGGATAATAAAAACATGAAAAATCAACTGCTGGTCTATGGCGGGATGCGAACTCCTGAATGAAACTCTGGATGCTACATGCTCATCTACCATTTGCATTTGTTGTATGTAATGTGAGTTTAGTGTGTAATTAGTTAATAATTTAGCACTGAATCTTCTTTTGTCTAGAATTGACAGATCAGGAATGTATTCTGACCACGCTCTAATTCTACATACAGTCATGAAGGTAAATAGCTTGTGAGAGCTTGTAGACTTGATCAGATAAATTGTAGAACAAAAATTTGAGTGAGCCTCGTTCTTTTCTCTCAAATGCCAACTCATGATGAATAATCTGTGTTTATATAAATATACAACTTATAAACTGAAAGCCATATATACATATTTTTTCACATTGCCTTGGATGAAAAAGCTTAATATGTATTTAACATTATATTTCACTACAACACTGTTTGTAGTCCAGCTAAAATCATTAGTTGCTCCATTTGCCAGTCTGGAAGTCCACAACTTTGGTGTCATTCTGGACTCCTCTCTGTCATTCCAGTCACATACAAGCACCATCCCCAAGCACCACCTTTTTACCACCTCAGGAACATCTCCAGACCCCAGTTATCACTCAGTCTGTGTGGCAGAGACCCTTATCCATGCCTTCATTACCTCCCATCTGGACTATTGCAAGGGAGTCCTGGCCAGGGTTTTCACCCACACTAATAGTGTTTTCCATTTATACTTTCAACTGTAATGTGCGTTGAAGACCTTGAAGGTCAGAAGAATGTCACCAGCCCCGACCTCAAAATCCTTGAGTACAGGCATGATGATAAGCGAAACAAGGAGCCCCTGCCAGCCAATTGGACATAACTTGACTGCCCCCTAACCTGCTCCTCAGCTCTTCTCTCACACTTCCACAATTGTGAGTTTTGCAACATATTTATTGCAGGAAGTGTTGCAAAAGTCAAAGCGTAGATTTGTCTCTTTGTGACATGACAGGGCTCATTAATGAAATTGCAGTGACTGATTCAAGAGCTTGTAATCACGGTGTCACTGATTTTACTTTACCATGCAGCACTAATGTTTCCAAATGGTCAACTGTCAACAATGTATTATATTGTAAATACAATAAATGTTACAATGCACTAAGTGCACACATCATAGCCTCTTTTGCAGGTAGATAGCTTTACATAGTCGATAATACAAACAACGTTATGAGCAGTGGTGAAAGTAGTATATGGATTGTTTACGTAGAAGTTCCTATACGCTGGAGCATCATTTCCACTGGGCACAGGGGGGGCATGTCACCCCCACTTTTCAAAATCCTGTGTGTCAGTCGACCCCTTGTTTTGTGCCTCCCCCACTTCCAAGTGTCTCTGCACAGCTAGCCATTTTCTGTGTGTTTCTGTGTAGAGATGAGCTACACAGTAGAGCTCAATGGCTACGAACTACTGGTTCCGTCAGTGACACTGACCATTCAGCATAGTTAGTTCAGCCTGACAATTCAGATTTGTTTGTACATGTGAAGATATCATTAAGTCACATGACCTATACTTGTGTCAGACTGAAGTCATGAATCTGATGACTAAACTTGACAATCATAAATTAATAAATGTATGGATAAATAACTACATAGGCAGAATGTCTTGGACTTTTTGTGACATCACTTGGACTTTGTCCCAGGGCCAGTTACTTGAAAATTGTAATCAATTAATAATTATACATTAATTCATTACAAAGTAATTACATTACTGTACTCATTACTTAGCAGTACAAGTGATACATAACATTGCTCGTTATTTTACTTTTGTTACTTAGCTGTAAGCTCTGTTTAAACAAAAGGAGACATTTGTGATTAAACAAGCAGGCAGGATACAGTTTGGAGGAAATGACTGACTATCCAACAGCTAGCATTAGCGTATAGCCTCAGTGACTTCACACAGTACTCCAGAAGTCCCGACCTCAGCTGCACGGGGGAACTATGAGCTCATGTCAGGGGACAAAAGATCACCACAATGAAATATTCACTACTTAAGCACACTATGGGATGAAATGATTTGAACAGGTGTTGCATTATTAGTTAATCTTGAAACTCATGTCATTTAGATTGGCCCTGTGTCTAAACCTAGTTTTAAAATCTTTGTTGCTTACTACATGCATATTCCAAAATATAGTCATGTTTAATTAAATGACCACAAACTACCAAGCAGCAAACCTGGGGCAGGACAGTATTCCAGAATAGGAATACTGGGTGGCAATTTGTAGCCTGCGGTGCACATATTACTTAATGGGTACTTAAACATGAGAGCATCAATATGCAAAACAGAAAAGAAGAAACGAGAGGTTAACAGAGACCAAAAACAGTTTTGCCCTAGATCCCTCATTGGACTTAATCTGGTCCTATAAATAAATTTGTAAGTTTTTGTGGTACTTTACATTACATTAGATACAGGAAGTTTGATGTACCTTTGAGTCAGACTAACTATTAATGAGTGGTGGCCTCTGCTGCCGCCACTAGTGACAATTACAATTAGTGACGAATCTATTACTCCAACTGGACCGGATCACACTTAATTGTTCACTGGTACCTGAGGTAACATGCAGATCAATTTATTTTCTTCTTATTTCTAATGCCCACTTCGATAGGGTGAATGTTTTACACTATTGTATTTGGAATACAACTCTTATTGTTTATGAAAAATAATGTCATTTTTTGTATTTCAAATAGAGTCACTATTTAAAATACAGGAAAAGTGATAGTGATAGGAAAAGATGGAAAAGATCTTAATGCTAAATAGATAATTGCTGTACTTTGTAAAAGCCTACAAAATAAATCTCTGCCTGTAGTTTTGCAGTGTATCAAAGTCACATTCTATGGACAAATTTATATTATAAAATACTATGAAAATGTGCAACCTTTATTTTGACAGTACAAAAGGGAGTGCATTAAATCATTGATTATAATTAAAGTTTGTAGCAGTTACCTCTGTGTGTGTGTTAGTGTGTGTTTGTTACGCACACTTGTCATAGACCAGTGGTTCTCAACCTTTTTTCAGAGATGTACCTCCTGTGAAATATTTTCTCAGCCAAGTACCCCCTAACCAGCGCAAAGCATTTTTGGTTGAAAAAAAGACGTAAAACACTGTGTCATCAGTGTCTGATTTATCAAACTTTATAACTGTGCCACATATTGCATTCTCTTGAACTACTTGGAAGTAAAAAGATATAAAAATAACTAAAGACCTGTTAAAAAAGAAATAATTAACTTAGATTTGTGCACTTAAAAATAATTGTCAACTCAAAGTGCCATCTTATAGGATTATAATAAATATCTGTCTTTAAACTGAACTCGTGAACTCAATTGTTGATAAATTTCATTTTAAAGGATTTTTTGAATTTATGCTATTTTTAAAATATATATATATATAATTGTTGTTTTTTTTAAAAAATCTCATGTACCCCCTGGAGTGCCTTCAAGTACCCCCAGGGGTACTAGTATCCTCATTTGAGAACCACTGTCATAGACAACACTGATAAAACCCTGTTTAAATGGGAACAATCTGTTAAGTAGCCTATAGTTGATTAGAAGTGATTATTAAGATGCCTCCCCTCTCTCCACCTCCGACATCACCAAGTATCTCGGGCACCATCGGAGCCTTTTGAGTTGCAAATGTACGCGCACTGGCTGAAACTTTACGCTCTCCCATTGGTTCCCACCCGTTCGACTGCACGAGAATAGGGGAAGTTTTGGAGTTATCAGGCTGCTGAGTTCAGAAGCTGAGCTGGCTGTCTGACAACAAGTGGTTTTCCGCTGAGAATTATAACCTAGCACTGAAAGGAAGCAGTTGCTGCGTTTTTCTTCATTGAATTTTGCAAATTCTCTGTTAGTTTCAGCATTTAAGTAATGACTGCCAGATTAAAATTTAAACATTGAAAAAAAGGCTCAAGCCGGTCGTTCGCTTTGGTCTATTTTCTTTCCCGGGTGTGTCGGTAGTAATTAGTTAATTTGGATCAGCCGGTGCTCCCGATTAAACCTGTGGAGAAACCTGGCCACAAGTCGCCAGGTGCACGGCGACAAAGGGCGGCTGCTTGCTTCGTCGTTTAAACTGTTTTGTAACTCAACTTAACTCTACCAGATCCAACATGTACAGCATGATGGAACACGAACTGAAGCCGACCGGCCAGCCCCCGTCTCATCAGACCTCCCAAGGAATGTCACCGATCACCGGCAACATGACCGGGAACTTGGGCACCAACGGCAACTCACACCCGAGCTCTAAAACGGCATTAGCACCTGGAGGCGACCCCATGGATAAAGTCAAGCGGCCCATGAACGCTTTCATGGTCTGGTCCAGGGGACAGAGGCGCAAGATGGCTCAAGAGAACCCCAAAATGCACAACTCTGAGATCAGCAAGCGGCTGGGAGCAGAGTGGAAACTCCTGACCGACGCTGAGAAAAGGCCATTTATCGACGAGGCCAAGCGGCTCCGGGCCGTCCACATGAAGGAGTACCCTGATTACAAGTACAAGCCACGCCGCAAGACAAAGCCACTGCTGAAGAAGGACACTCAGGTGGGTAAGTACCCGTTGTCAGCCGGAAACTTGCTGGCGGCTGCAGCTGCGCAAGGCCAAAGTGGAAGTCCGAGGATGGAGAGCTACGGCTGGGGCCCCACCGGGGGGTACGCCGGTATGCAGGGCGAGGCGCTCGGCTACACACAGCAGCTTCACCGATATGACCTGTCAGCTCTCCAGTACCCACCTGCAATGACGGCGGCACAGACGTACATGAACGGAGGCAACTCGTACAGGTGAGCTGCGGCTGAATGGGAACCACAGAGCAGTAAATTAAAGTACCTTTTTTTTTTAAAAAGAAGATTTGACTATTTCCGTAACCATCTTAAACAAACAAAGACAGTTTAGTCCTAATGCCCTCGCACTGATTGTTCACCTTGTCCACAGTTTTCCAGCAAGTACCAAAACGCATCAGAGTGTGGCTTGCTACTTAAACATTCAGGCATATAGAAAGAGGATAATATTGATTAATCGCAATTTTTGTGACCTCACTGTCCGCCAAGCAAACCCTTTCAAAACTGTCCCACAGGGATCAAATCTGTCCCACAGGGATCAAAACTAACATTTGAGTAAATGTTGGATTTTATTTAGCCCATTTTATTAAAAAAAAAAAAAAATCCTCGAAGGCCAATTTTGTACCTTGCACATTAAATAATGGGAAATCTCCCCAAAGCATGCTCAATAAACTGATGCCTCCAAATAAGGTCTCAAGCACGCGCTGTCGGGCAGTTATTGGTTTCCTAGTGCGTTTAGACAGAAGAAACAATCTTGGTAAAATTGACTAATTCTAGATTCACTGAGCAAAAGGCAAACTGTGGTAATCACGTGTCTTGAAAATGGCTTTCTTTAAATAAAAACCAAACAACAAACAACTGAAACGGTTAAAGTAATGGGCAAAAAACAAAGTAATAAGTAATGTCATAGTTGGAAATATACTGTTGCTGAAACCACTTAAGTGTGGTTGTAAGAGAGCACTTTAAAAATGAGACTTTAACTGGGAAAAATGTTGAGAGAAATGACATTCAGTGCTATCAAGCCACTGAGAAACTCTGGACATGATGAGACAACAGGCTTCAGTCTGTTGTCTACTTGGTATGAGTGTAGTGTTCTGCTGTGGGCTGGGTCCTGTCTGGAATGTTGATCAGGATGACTTGATGGCAGGCAAGACTGCTGTGTGTGTGTGGTCCTCTACCCACAATCCCCTGTTCCTGCTAAACCTAAACTTGTGTCTGGATACATTTCTGGGTCTTTGCCTCCTGCTGCTGGTATCTTTTAACAAATGTTCTAGTGTGAATGATGCTGAAATTGATTCCAATATTTGACAATTTTGAAGGTCCTCTGAAAGATGGTAGACTTAGTTGCAGTGTGTTTCTTGCTGTTTTTCTTTCACAAATAAAAATAATTTACACTTCCCTGTAAGTTTTAGATGCCAAAAGCTTTGAGTGATGTTGGAGGCCAATCCTGTTGATGCTTATCCTGTCCCTCTGAAGCATAGTGACAGGGAAGTTTGTAGTAGGGACAAGAAGTCTTGTTAAACTGATACTATTCTTTATGGGCTCTAAGATTGAGAAATGGCGAAGATACTGACTCACTCGGAGCAAACACGATACATTAAGTATGAAAGTATTTTAAACATTTTCTTTCATCATCTAAGCTGTTCTAATCTATAAAACTGGACCCAGTTAGGCTGGTATAAGATGGCCCATGATGTAAAATAAGTCACTACTGATTCATCACCTGAATGTGTTCTTTTGCACAGAGGCCATTTGAACTGAGTGGGATGACTTCCCATGACCTCTGGGTGCCTTGTACACTCTCTTCCATTATTTGGGATAAAGTCCTACTGTCACGTTGAACTTGTTGCTGTAGTTGTTAGATGATGGATATTTTTTGCTTGTCTGTATTTAGTTCCACATGCAGGTTTTTGTGGATTCAGCATGAACATCCACAAATATGTTAAGCTCTGTTACACTGAGTTTGCTTCAAATTGAATTATCCATAAATTCCTTTTGGCGTCCTATTCAGTCAGAATTGTAATTGCAGCAGAGCAGCTCAAAATTCTGTCATCCTGAATAGAAACACTTGTATTGATTTTTTTTTCTTTCTTAACATGTCATTGCAAAAGGTGTCAGTTTCTTTAATGAACTTGTACCTGAAGTTTAAATGAGAATAATATGCTGTTTTTTTTTGGGCTCAGGCTGATAAACAGCAGAGGTGTTTCTCATGACTGAAGCCTACTGAGTTTATAGGTAGGGTTGTAAACAAGGCCAGTGTTGATCTGTAGGCCAAACATACATGGTTACTCTCCCTGGTCCTGGATCTGTCTCAACATGCAGGTGCTCATTATGAATAATTTTCTGTAGTTTGAAGACTGCTCTACTCTGACTCATTGCCTTATAAAAGTCCAAGCAACAGAGCAAAATATCGTATTACAAGAAACATTTGCACTAGCTATGTTGCTTAAATATTTCAACATTAGCAAATGTGCTTAAATGTAAGGTCATTAAAAAGTACAAGCCCTCATGGGTACATGTAGTGGTTAAGTTAATTATGCTGTGTAAACACCACTGTTTGTTTCCTGATGCTGCTAATGTGTAGATGAACCATATTCCAGCACCAAAAAGCTTTGATTTGTCATATTCATCATTTTAAAAATCCCCTAAATTTGAGAAAGCAGGCTTTGACTGTTTCAAATGGTTTTGGATAGGCCTACCCTTGTGTTCACTTCCACATTTTGATGCATTATTTATGCCTCAAGTTCTTTGACCTAGAAATACTAGTCACAACTCAAATGAAATTTAAAACTACAAAGCTAGTGTCAATGTTTTATTTTGGTAAAAGTATGTGTTGTGCAATAAGCGAGTCATTTACAATTGAAGCTACTCCTGGTTTTGTCCTCAACTGAATTTGTGCCATAAACACTGGGTACCATTTCTCAATACTGAACAGTATTGGACAGTGATCATTAGTTTTAAAGCTGCTGAACACTGATTCTATTCTTGAACATATATTTTTAAAATAAGTTAAATAAAAGTTAAGAGGACATACAAAATATAAGTTGTTAAAAGTGAGTTTTGCTTTCATTACGTAGCAAACTTTTTGCACTTTTTACAATTGGAGACATTGAAATTGTGTAGTTTGTCCAAACAAATCCCATCACATAATGCACATTCTTTTATCTTTACTGCATTAACATGACAAAGTAACCTGATTGTCACTGCCTTTTTTTTTCCTTCAGTAACCTGATTTATTAAAAGGCACGTGAAAGTTTGATGTTTTACTTGATCTGTGTAAAGCACTAAAAGAACCCTTGTTAACATGGCTACATTTCTGAGTAATTAGAACAAGTGCTAGATAGTCTGATTTCTCCTAGTAACCAGATGCATTTATATTTTAAACTCTCAGATGAGGCATCTAACTTATGTCTTTTCCATCCACAGCCCAATGTCATACAGCAGCAGTCCCCAGCAGCCGAGCCCTGTAACCATGTCCATGGTGAAAGCAGAACCCATGTCCCACTCGCCTCCGACGGGGACACCAAACCACCATAGGGGTCCTCTGCAGGGTGACCTCAGGGACATGATCAGCATGTACATCCCAGGACCAGGAGGGGATGCCGGTGACCCCACAGCAGCACAGAGGGGCTATAGCAGTGTCCAGCAGCACTACCTTACCGGAACCGTCCCACTCACACACATTTAGGACTGAACTGGGAATCATGGGGATGGGGGTGAAGGGAGTGAAGTGACTGTCCTCAACTGAATTTGTGCCATGAACACTGGGTACCATATTCTCAATACTGAACAGTATTGGACAGTGATCATTAGTTTTAAAGCTGCTGAACACTGATTCTATTCATAAAATGCTCATGCACAGCTGACTGGCTCAAGTTGAAGTCCAGTGTGGTGAACTTTTCTGGCAAAAACACACGACGTGAAAAAACATATGTACCTGCATTCAGGGTTCTCAGTTCCACATGTGCCTGCAATTAAAGATATGAGATCATTACTATTTTATAATTGAAGAAAACTTTTTTTTTCTACCTCTTTGGTGCCGCATCAGTTCAGATCCATGCCTTTTTTATATATATATTTTTTAGAGCTTATCCATAATAAATTTAAGTCGAGGACTCCTTAATTTGTGACACTGGCGATCGTTACAGTTGTACCATACCCAGTCAGTGCCTGTGGACTGGTTCTGTTATTGGATTTAGTCTTCCACTGTTTGACCATACAGCCAGTCCCTGCCATCTGCAACCACAGCACATAGTCAAATGAAATGCCAACCTGGTCGATTTGATCAGAATCTTTCAGCCAGTGATATACAAATCACCTGAGTTGAAGTGCTCTGGTTGTGTAATTATTGTTGCTGACCTGATATGTGAGTGGGACTGGAGAACAGCTGGGTGCTGGTGGGGGAAATGGGAAGCAAATGCACAACTTGAATAACAGGTGTTTCTTTGTTGTTGTTTTTCAAATGAACTCCTTGTGCCTTGGCTTTGGTTTATTACTCTTATGTTTTTATATTTTTAACCGATGAAAATGTTGGATGACATGGAAAACACCTGTTGGACAATCAGCACTGCATTCATTGGAAGTGAACATAAAACACTGGCGTTTATGATCCATGGTGTTTAGAATGTAGAACCAGCCTGGTTCCTTCGTTCTCTATAAAGTGTACGAAATGCTGAACAACAGCTCTAGTGAAAGTCTTTCCAGTCACCAGAACTCTCGATTTACAATGATGAGTCTCAAAAGATGTGTGACACTGTTTTAACTGCCTGTATGTTTTTTTTGCTATTAGTTTTAGGTTAAACTTTTTTTGATGTAAATGTTCAGTAATGGTGTTCTGGCATTGCCCTGAGTTGCTCTGTGTATTCATTGTCACTTTGCTCTAGGCAATAGGCGTTGTAATGTTTATAGGCTGATCTTTTAAGTGAGTGAAATTTGATATCTAAGGCTGTATTTCAGTTGAGTAGTTTTACTCCAAATAGCACATTAAGACTTGTAAATTATATCAAAGTACACTGAACTGACAAAAAGCCTTCCTGGCTTTTTTTTGTGTTTTTAAGTGTTTTTACCACCAGTAAAGAGAATATATCAAATTAAATTTCAGATTATCTCTAACAAACCTTCCATCTTGTTTCTAAACTCTTATTTCAGATAATTTTGCCTGTGCATAATTAAATCATTTTATAAAAGAATAAACTACACTGCTTTTAATCGTAGTTTTCTCAAACTGACAGTACTGTCATTGTCTATTTTTTCTGACTGGTTACTAGTGCTGCTATGGACCTAAAGGGAACTTTCTTGTGTATATTTTCAACCACGAATGGTGTATGTGTAGATTAAAATTCTTCAGTTAGATGCTTTCATTACTAACTACCGTAAACACCCACTAGGAACAGATGCCTGACTTATTTTTGAAAAGGGGGGGGGGGGGGGGGGGGGGAGCAGGTATATTTAAGTAATATGTGAATGTTTACATTGGTACCCGTGTATTTTAAAAATTAACTGTTGGATATGTATCCATTTTTAGAATGAATTCTTTTGTAAATGCTGCCAGATACTAGAATTACTGTATGTAGCATTCATGTAAATAATGTATACATTTTTAGGCTCTTATACTAAGAGCCTTGATTTCATTTTGATTAAAAAAATTGTTATGGGATTCATGACAATATTAATAAAAAGTACAAATCCTTTTTTCATTAGTGTTTAATTTTGTCTGTGTGGTTTTAGTTCAGTCAGTATACATGATGGAATAGTATTGACAACAAAACGCAATTTAAAGTATCAAAAGTAAAAGTACTCATTATGCAAAATGGCTCTGGAAGGTTTATTACATAGCCTATATTGGAATATTATTACTAATTCATTGATGTGTACATGTAAACAGAATTTTAAGGTCCAAGCAGAGCCAATTTAAACCATTTATAACCTATTTTTATCAAGTTTGTTTTCTATACAAATGCAAATTCTGAAAACATGTTTTTTAAAAAATTAAGTCCTCTGAAAATTGACTAATGATTATAGCTGTGAAACAAATCTAGTGGAGACTACTAATTCAGTATTAATTCATTATAATCACAAAATTGCTCAAAACTGTTTAAATAAGGGGTTAAGTTAAGTTACACCAATGTATACCTAATGTTAGAACATTACTAAACATGTATCATGTTTTATATTTACTAGAAAATCATGTAGGCCACATAAGCTTCCATTAAACCTTTGCTGGTGCATTTTATAGTTTATTTTATCCGATTGTTCTTGGTAGTTAATGATTTCTGTTCACATCTGTGGGATATGAAAGCTTAAAATTCGCTTAAATCCTGTAATTAAACTCACACTGAATACCAAGTATGCATTAATTTGTGACATAGTTGTATTAGTCCTGCAAAGTTAATGTAAAGTAGACTCCCATCCAGACAGCAGTAATCACATTTAAGTAAAAACCATTGTGTGCTTTACATTCATTGTGATGATTTCAACATTTCTAACACGTTTTTAAGGTTTCCTAACTTATTTTCATATCCTATGAAAATGAATATGGTGGCCAGAGAAATACACTTAAAATGTGAAACAGCACTGGAAATGATGTGACATACAACAGAGTTCCTAGGAAGATAAAACATTTGAATGGTCCTCTGTGGCTCTATAAATACAGTCTAAATGTTTTCATATTACATTAACATGTGCTTTTTGATATTATTGCTGATATATATTGTGTTCTACGTTTATCATTTTGAAATAGTTCCATCCTCTCACAGACGACCCAAATGAATTGCGGTCTAATACATTTTTCTCCTCTAAATTGAAAAATCTACTTAGCAATTTGAATGTCACCAAATGATTTTTGGCTCATTTGCTGTTGATTCAAACATGACCTCATCCATCGACATCATTACAGAAGATAAGAATGGCATACCAGCAATCAAAACCGACTTTTTTTCACAGCATCTTCAAAGGCGGATCCATCAGCAAGCCTGAGGCCGCTCAGAACAAAACTCCGGACAAAAGTGAATATTAGCGGGAGAACGTGGGTGTCTTGGCGGGGTGGGGAAGATGTGATGGGTGAGGGTGAATGGTGCCTAGAATGATTTAAAGCTTGATTATTTACTTTCTTATCTGTACCCTCTTTTAAAATTCACTTTCCCCGTCCCCCTACCTCCCTTTCACTGCCACCCTCCTCCCCCACGTCTCTCAGCAGAGAAAGCGGGTGGATGGCCCGTTCGTAATTGGCCGTTTCAGAGGTGCATTGTCCGCGGCTTTTCAGGCCGCAGGTGCATATAGTAAAGCCGGAGTCTCCGCTCCTCCCCCGGGTGTCTTTGTTTCCTCTCGCCGTCTCCCCCACTCCCCCGCTGTGCAGAAAATTAGGGCTGCTTTCTGGGGCTTCGTCCTCAAGCTTAACCCTTTCACCGGTCGCCGCCTTTCTCATGGAAATGCGACAGAACCCCGCACCGGCTAATCGGTCAGTGAGGGGAGGGGAGGGGAGGGAAAGGAAAGGAGGGGAAGAAAGACGAGGGAACAAGGATGCAGAGGAAAACGAGTAACAAATGCATGGGGGTCGGCAAAAAACCAATAGTTTCTCAGACAGCGCATATCCGAATAAGCTACATTTCACAGGTGGTGGTAGCCTACAGCCTTACCCATAGAAGAATTTAGTTTAGTTGTTAGAAAAGCCCTGTGGGTTGCAATGGTTAGGCTAATTGTGTTCAGGGAGGTTTCCAGTGATGTAAATTATAATAAAATAATAGCCTAGTGAAACTATTCCTATTCCTTATTTAGCTATTTGCTGCATGGGGACCTGTTAAAGGAACCTCCTAAACCCAAACCAAGGACTCCATGACCCCATTAAACACATTCTAAACCCCTGGAAGATCTCTACAACCCATGGTTCAATTTCAGGGACTACTTTGAGCTCTCTCAGATTAAACATTGAGAATTAATTTCAATTTTATTTTAAAGAACACACCTGCATTTTGCTTTTAAATAAGAATTTTCATCATCTCTAACAATCTAAAATTACTTTTTGATATATAAAAACAAATCTGTAAAAACAAAACAAAAAAACAAATGAGTGAAGAGCAGTAAGCATGGTTCACTTAATTACTGATGCAATTCAAACATCATTATATACTAAGCATACAGATATGGGTAATATGTATAACTTTATCAATGATTAAAAGTTATAAATGTACCTTTGAATCTCTTTAGGTGAGCAGTGTATTTAAATACATGTTTATTTTGGCATAATACCAAAGAAGCATTTCTTGCCGTATAAATAGCGGAAGTTGGAGCATATATGTGGGTTGTTTTGGCTGTGCTCCATGAGTGGGTGGGGATGGGGTAGGGGGTGAAAGAGGGGTGGATGTGGAGAAGTGGGCGGAGGGAGTGTCAAAAGAGGGATTTTCTGGTCCAATACATCCCATCACTTAGCAACAAGCAGTGAGGCTTCAACAAGTGGTTGCCATGGATCTCCTGAGAGTGACTTAAAAGTCTCCACAAAGAGCTGTGGTCAGCCTTTCTCTCTCTCTCTCTCTCTCTCTCTCTCTCTCTCTCTCTCTCTCTCTCTCTCTCTCTCTCTCTCTCTCTCTCTCTCTCTCTCTCTCTGGCTTTCTCTCCGTGTGTGTGTGTGAGAGAGAGACAGTGAGTGAGAAGGAGGAAAGAGAGAGGGAGAGCAAGAGAGAATCAGGTGGTGAGTTTTAAGTGCAAATTGACATTCACTTTTCTGATACTTTGCTAGAAAAGATCTTCATTTTAGATGAAAATTAACTTAAATCCCAGCTCCTGTCCTCTGAGGTTAATTTGTGCTGGCAGTCATTTAGTGGCTGCCACTGCTGAAGGAATCAGGAATTATATCAATGCAAACAAACAGGAATGAGTTTGGCAGCACTGCTCATGGAAACACTGCCTGGATTTTAATATAATGCCCCTATCTGCATGCAAAAGATGCAAAAAGATCACACGCATTTAAAAGAAAAATGTAAATCTTTAATTATTAAAATTGACAATTGTCTTTGAGGTTCACATACACACAACACACTCAACTTAAATCAACTATGTATAGAAGCCTCTTGGGCCATCCAGTGGCAATGTAAAGAATGACACTGTAGCAAAGCTGGCCTAGCTAGAGACAAACCTAGAAAAGACTGTCCTGTATAATAGTTAAGCTTATTACATGGCTTAAAATCTTTACGTTTGCTTTAGATTATTTTTCAGACAGAAAACGCAACGTCCAAAAAACCTACCTTCTTTTGGCTGTATATTTGAGGTGTCACCAGTCCCATCATTTCATCTTCTACTTCACAATACTATTTGGAGCATATGAATGTTAAAAGCAGGTGTGGTTGGACATACTGTCATTGTCTTTGTGTAAATTACCTTATGCTTGATAACGCTACCATCCAGAGTTTAATTTTACTTGTGTATTTGGCAGATGTTCATTTCTTGCACTCCTACTGTGGTTGGTAAATAATTATTTAACCTTGGTTTATTCTTGTGAGTAATCAGTGAAACAATGAAAAACTATTGAAATAATTTACTTTTGTTCAAAATCTATTTTAACCATTGTTTTGAAAAAGTGAGTACATTTTCATTAAATTGTAACTCTAAACATAGCTGATTAAATTGATGAAACCACTAATTAAAAATGGTTGACAGTTTGAACAAAGTATCACTTTGTTCAAACTGTCAGAGTGCATAAAAATGCACTCTGAGGTATCATAGGAAAAAAAAAATCATTATGTAGGAAAAAGACTTGAGCCATTATTCAGACAACACTGATAACATACAGAAACATTTGTAGTTGGTGCTGTCGGTTGGAATAGTTAAGGCTCACCAATTTGTGTACATCATGCCAGTCCTAAAAGATGCCAAGCAATAATTGGTTGAGGTCCTCAGCCAAATCACATTTTTGAGATCTGAGGTAAAATAAAGCCTAGGCTGGCACAAAGCTGTTCTTGTGCACATTATGATGGGCCCCTGAGCTGACCCATACACTGTAACAATTTTCTAACATTTTTAGTTTAATTACAGCAAAAAACTGGAGCCACTTGTAGATGGAGCACCTTGTGATAGGAAAAGATCAGTATCCAATCAGAGTGCAAATCAGAGGTGGAAGGGGAGGCAGTTATGGAATTAAAACAATCTCATTAATATTCACAAACAAGTCAAGTTACGTAAAACAGAATCTATAAATAAATACAGAGTGATTTGTAGCTGTAAATCTGTATCTGGGCCTCTAATTCACCACTTGTATATCATAATTTATCATTTAGAATGTTTAAATGGAAAGATATTTATGAAACTCATCCTATTTGAGTGGATCCTTTTTAAACTTTTATACCACACTGTGTGTGTCACACCAAATCAACAATATACAGGGAAGACCAAGTGCTTTCCTGTAGATGGCAGTTATGAAACATTTACGGATGCCAACCACTGTTCAAGTGAACACAAGGAGAAGAAGAAAAACCCAAGAGTTGGTTGCCTGCCTGTGCTACGGTGTGAAGTAATGGGGTAGCAGCAAAAATGGCTGTAATGCGGCGGTGATTGGCATAAACCCGCCCCTGCTGCTGTAGAGGTATAAATACATTCAGCGCACACTACTACTACTACTACTACTACAGTATACAGGTAGCCTGTTAGCTGAGTTAGTCGCTGAGTTAGCCGCTGAGTTAGTCGCCGAGCTAGCGGCAGAAAGCTCTTAGACGTAGCGTCCATGTTTCGGGTAGAGGTGGTGACTTTGATTGACAGGTGACACTTGGTAGGGGGCGGGGTTTCAGCGAACTTGGCGGGCACGCCCACAGCGTTTGGTAGCAGAGAAAGAGGCTGATTTTTACACAACTTTGAAGCCTAATTTCATATAGTTGGCGATTTTTTTAGTCATTCAAATTTGGCAGGGTGGTTAACAACACACTTTTCTGTGGTATGTCAAACTCAGAACACATATTTATTCTTAATTTACATGGACTTTAATCCATAGGGTTTAATATGACGTCAGTCCACCCTTTGCAGCTATATCAGCTTCAACTCTTCTGGGAAGGCTTTCCACAAGGTTTAGGAGTGTGTTTATGGGAATTTGTGACCATTCTTCCAGAAGCGCATTTGTGAAGTCACACACTGATGTTAGACGGGTTAGGGTTAGGGTCATGTTGGAACAGGAAGGGGCCATCCCCAAACTGTTCCCACAAAGTTGGGAGCATGGAATTGTCCAAAAATAGTTCCTTTCACTCGAACTAAGGGGCCAAGCCCAGCTCCTGAAAAACAACCCCACACCATAATCCCCCCCTCCACCAAACTTTACACTTGGCACAATGCAGTCAGACAAGTACCGTTCTCCTGGAAACCGCCAAACCCAGACTCGTCCAACAGATCGCCAGATGGTGAAGCGCGATTCGTCACTCCAGAGAATGCGTCTCCACTGCACTAGAGTCCAGTGGCAACGTGCTTTACACAACTGCATCCGACGCTTTGCATTGCACTTGGTGATGTATGGCGTGGATGCAGCACGGAAACCCATTCCATGAAGCTCTCTACGCACTGTTCTTGAGCTCATCTGAAGGCCACATGAAGATTGGAGGTCTGTAGCGATTGACTCTGCAGAAAGTTGGCGACCTCTGCGTACTATGCGCCTCAGCATCTGCTGACCCTGCTCCGTCATTTTACGTGGCCTACCACTTCGTGGCTGAGTTACTGTCGTTCCCAATCGCTTCCACTTTGTTATAATACCACTGACAGTTGACTGTGGAGTGGACTTGGTTTAGGAGCGAGGAAATTTCACGACTGGACTTGTTGCACAGGTGGCATCCTATCACAGTACCACGATGGAATTCACTGAGCTCCTGAGAGAGATTTTATACACCTGTGGCCATGGAAGTGATTGGAACACTTGATTTCAATAATTTGGATGGGTGAGTGAATACTTTTGGCAATATGGTGTACCATCCAATCACCTGCCTAGAATTTTTTTAAAGTGCCTGCCTTTTTCCAAAGTTTCCAAGGGTGATTTGTCAGATGGTTCTGTATAGCGAGTCAGGTTAGAGATCTCTTGCATGTACTGTAACCCCATAAAACATATTTTCAGTGAGTCACTTCCTGCCAAAAACATACACATTGTTGGTTTAAACATACATTTGCTTCAGTTTATCAAAATAACATCTGATTATAAATCTGCTGCCACATTTCGGCCATTATCTTTTTTTAAACAACTGGATTCAGTTGTCCTATCATTTGTCTTTCTAAAGCCCATCTTCAGACGAATTTAAAAAGTGGGGGTCTCGGCCTCCCTGTTTTTAGGCATTATTACAAGGGCTTTCATTTTCTGGCAGTTGGGTCCTCCTTATGATGACTATTCCTCTCCGCTCTGGCTAAAGATCGAATCCAAAGTTATTTGGCTACAATTTTGTTGACATTGAATCAAATAAGAAAATTCCTTGGACTAAGGTTTTGATCCTCCTCTCTGGGTTTTTGTGTGTGTTTGTTTTTTGTTTTGTTTTGTTTTTTATTCATAGTCCTGATGGTATCATGAGACAGGAAGCACTGGACTAATTGGGTTATTGTATATATCCTCATATAGCCTCTGTCTTTCTTTTATTACTTCAATTACTTCATGTAACAATGTCAGGTGCTGTATACCCATCTTGTATGTAGGTTTTTTCTATTTTTTGTAAAAAAAAAAAAAGTTAAAAAAGTTTTTAATAAAATATTCAAGAAGCAGTGATAAGTGAATCCACGCTTTGAAAAGCCATGGGGGGCCACTCTTTTCAACTTCTTGCAATCGTAACAATCACTCAAGCTATCCACAGGTGTTTCTTTATTGCCACCTTGTCTATGAGTATTGCATCAAAAATATTCCCAAGCCTCTTAACAGGGTTCTCTGTGAAGGAAGGAAATAAAATGAAGAAATTAGATAGATGAAACATTTCCAAGTCTCTCTTCAGTACTGCAGATAGTGATTTTGCAGGCTTTAAGGACATCCTTACCCACCTGTCAACCTTTCCTGTTCCTTCAAAATCCACCAAGCTCCAGGCACTGACTCTGTAGTGATGGTAAGGTCGTCCATAAACGCTTGTATTTGTGGTTGGTGGATACCAGATCTTGATTTCAGTCTCAACACTCTGGCTCTGCAGATTTAACCAGAGACACTGGAGCCTGTGATGATGCCAACCTCTAGACTGCACCAGTCTGATGTTTTTGGCCCTGTTGATACTCTCAGGTAGAACCCGGTGTAATAGCCCACTATCAGTCCTCTGATGCCTCCTGCAATATGGAGCCTGTTCAGAGCTTTTTCAACACGTTTGTTGGGAATAGACCTAGAGGTATTAGCCAAGTCCAACCACAGCACCACTAAGTCAAACTTCTCTTCATCTTTGGTCTCCCTCAGGAACTGTGTAATTGTAATCTCCTCAATAAAACTTCCACCTTTAAATGAGACAGACAATAGTCATTCCATTTCTGTGTGTCATAAACACAAGTCGCATTAGGTATTTGAACAAAACAACCAATATTAGGACAATTTCTCATGTTGAGTGCAGCAACAGCCTATTAATGTAAATAATGATGTTTGTTTGAATAGTTATGTAATCTTAAACACAAACTTCAATCATCAATCAATGAGGCAGGCTGGGCAGGTATCAGGGCTTTCATCATAATCCTGTCTCTGTGAAGACATGTGGCCCACATAGATTGCACATAAAAATGCACACAACCTCCTTCACAGGTGGTTGGGTTAGCTACAATGTTGTTTGCTGGCACGCAGGTGAATTAGTGGGTGGCTACTGCTTTGGCAGCTTGCCACTTCAATTGCAATGAGTGTCACCATAAACACAAGATCTACTGCATTTTTTTGTCAGCGTCATGCTATGCAGTTGAACTGTCGGTGGCATGCAATACCTGGGTGGGACTGAGAGGGGGATGGGGAAGGGAAGCTTGATGATGACATATGAAAACACACACATGCCAGGTTGCCTGTTGCTAAAGATATGATAAGGATCATTGTTTTGTCTGAAAACAGTACAAGTCACATCGTACATTAGAAGAGGGAAAATATGTTCAAACAACAATCCTCTATTTGAGTACAGTTTTGCCGAATGATACTGGTGTGAAACACCTAAATCAATATTAATATTGTTCAATTAGATATAAAAGCTCAGTCTGCTCAAATAAATGAATGAATACGTATTTATCATTTCTCTATATCAGTATTATTAATAGTATTGCTATTTCAGTTAAATTTCAGCTTTTTTCTTATTGTATTATCAGTGACTGCTTAGAACCCAAAGCATTCCTGCTGCCATTTGGCAAGAGATACAGAAGTATCTGCTGTCTTACCTCCTGACTACAGAGCAGCTTCTTTCCTCAGGCTGTGCCTTCCTCAATTCATTCTCCACACTCCAACATAGAAATAATTTCATTTTGATGGCATATTATTTATTAATCTTCTTAATTTAAAAAAAATAAATAAATAAATAACCTATGGAATCTTACATTCTTGTTTTGTGATATTTGTGATACTTCAAGGATGGCTATAAGAGGATCAGGTTCCCAATGCTTCCCAAAAACAATGACAGACACTTTTTCAATACAGTTTACTGCATGACCAGAAATAATATGTTAAATTATTGTTTTTTCAAACTTACATTGATTACAGAGGTAATACATCAGGAAATAAGCTATATAACTTCTTCTTGGAATAATAGAATCTGTGTAACGTTTTCAATTGTAATAAGAATATGTCCAACATTGACCGAACAATAATGTATTCTCTTTAAACATTCGTCCCAGACCTCATTCAGCAGGTCTACCACTCCCAGTTTTCTTTAACTGCAGCCTTTGGCTTTCCTCAGTGAATGTTCTCGCTTGGCCTTCCTTATTTCCCAACTCACTGGGAGAACCTGCATCTATCTAAGGGGATAAAAGAGCCGCAGATTTATTCATTAAGTGCTGGACACACTCTACATTTAAGAGTAGTCTTAAAAATGTCCTTTTTGATAAATCTTATAGTTAGGGCTGGACTCCAGCTCCAAGTTTATGCTGCTATAGGCTTAGACTGCCGGGGGACTCCCATGATGAGCTCCTATCTCCTTTCTCCTCCTCCCTCACTCTCTATCCATCCATCTATATCCATTTACATTCACACACTATAAATGCATTCACTAACTTAACTTCTTCCCTGGAGTTGTCTGTGCTTTCTCGTCTCACAGGTAACCCAAGACATCGGAGATGATAAATTGCTGTCCCGGACCTACTAACTTCAATGTTGATTTTCAATATGCTTCTGTCTCAATGTTGATTTTCAATATGCTTCTTTCTCCTATCCTTTCTCTCTCTCCTCTCTACCCCCACTCCTCATCTCAACCACAACCGGTCGAGGCAGATGGCCGCCCACTTTGAGCCTGGTTCTGCCTGAGGTTTCTTCCTGTTAAAAGGGAGTTTTTTCTTGCCATTGTCGCCAAGTGCTTGCTCATGTGGGAATGTTGGGTCTCTTTAAAATTAAATTAAAGAGTAATGTTTAGAACCTGCTCTATGTGTAAAGTGCCTTGAGATGACTTTTGTTGTAATTTGGCTCAATATAAATAAAGATTGATTGATTGATTGATTGATTGATTAATGGATTGATTGACACTGGTTACTGACAGTGAGTGGAATTCCCCTCCCCTGTTTGATGCTTACTGCAAAAGGCTTTCTGACATCATTAAAGCATCCCAGTAACTTCCCTGTAGTCTCCACTCCCTTATTGCTCTGACCATCCAAATAGACATCTGCCTGAGACAGCAAGAGAGTGTGACAACACTGATTCTACTTCTGGTCACTTCTCTTCAGATCATCCATCAGTCTCTGCTCTTCTAACACCTGACCCGTGCCTGCTCTTTGACTCTTTACTGCTCCAACCTACTCGGCTGAACCCATGCAACTTGGCTGGTCCAAGTTGGAAGCCTCATCATGTCCCCTGTTGCAAACTCAGCTGATTCTGAGCAAATTACAGTTGCCACTTTCATGGACTCAAGGGGTGATGACAGTTCATTGAACACCTTACTATTTAGGCCTGCAGCTAATCTTCCTTATCCAGACACGAAGACCAGCACTTGCACATGCACCTGCTCAGCTGGGTAACATACTGGACTTCTCCTATGAGCTTCGTCATGTCAGGAAACGGTACCAAAGAATTAAAGTTTGTTTAAAGGAAACACATTATACATGTTTTAAAATAATGTTTTTTTAAATAATTATAAAAATTTTAATGTGTGAAATGTAGGACTAAAGAACTATGTAGAACTCAAATGTGGAGTTACAGCGTTAAACTGTTTTTCACCATTTCTGTGTTCAAGATTTTTTGGGTGGGCCTGAAATGGGGGCGTGATGAGGGGTTACTAGCATGACCCTTCCTCCACTATATAAACAGTAGAGTGCACATACTCAGAGTTACTATAATTTTTACACAAGTCCACATTTACCTACAAAAATGTGTTGAATTAAACAGTTGTTTCTATCATTACTTTATGTTTAAAATATCTTCATGGCCTTGCCAGCAACATGAACAAGGAGTTGGGCCTCAGATGTCCTGTGTATGAGACAAAGGTGGGCCTGCATGCATTTTAAAACCCTGACTGAAGTCTGATAGTAAAGAAAGGTGCAAAGAATAAATCAATCAATCAATCAATCTTTATTTGTATAGGGCCAAATCACAACAAAGTCATTTCAAGGCACTTTACACATAGAGCATGTTCTAAACCGTACTCTTCAGGTTTTAATTTTAAAGAGACCCAACATTCCCACATGAGCAAGCACTTAGCGACCGTGGCAAGAAAACAAAAGGAGTCCAAAATGGACTACAACTCCCATCATGCCTGGCTCAAACCAAGGTGTGAAATCTAGGAAAGTCAAGCTCTTGTCTCCTGTTGGCCATACAATCTCAAACTTGCTTGACAAGTAGAGATTTTTTTTGTGTTCAACTGAGCATGTTACTGGATCCAAAGAAGGAGACCACAGTGAAACCTGGTGCTCCCTCCTCCACCAAACTTTACAGTTGGCACAATGCAATCAGGCAGGTAACATTCTCCTGGCATCTGCCAAATCCAGACTACCAGTGGTAGCGTGCTTTACATTACTCCATCAGACACTTGGCATTGTGCTTGGTGATGAAAGGCTTCAACGAGTCCCAGGCAACATCATTACCCCCACAGTGGCCCTGCGACTACTTGTTGTACTACGAGGTACTGCTGTCCCTCAAGGGCTGCCTGACTCTCCTTCCAAGAAACCAAGCTTGTGGACCAATACATTGAAGCCTCCCTCCCTTGCAACTGGCATAATCCGTTCATCCTCCTTTCGGGCTGGGGCAAGCTTCATTTTCATGGATAAGATAAATAAAACTCTCTATGCCCCTGCATAGACTATCGAGGATTCAGTGACATGACTGTTAACAACAGGTACCCCCTTCATCTGATGTGTTCTACTTTTAAACTCTTGCAAGGAGCCACCATCTTAACTAAACTCAGTCTCTGCTACACCTATTAAAAGGACAGAATCAGGGAAGAAGATGAATGAAAGAATGCTTTTAACACCCCTAGTGGCCATTATGAGTATTTCGTGATACCAACATCACAGTCACATTTCAGACTACAGTTAATAATGTGTTAAGAGACCAGTTTAACTTTGTGCATTTAAATAACATGCTCATCTTTTCTAAGGATAATGCAGATTTATTATGTCAGATGGGTATTGCAGCGGCTGTTGGAGAACAATCTGTTAAATTAAGGCAGATAAATGCATTCCAAGTCCCCATGGTTTCCTTCCTGTGGTTCTATTCAGATGGATACTGCCAAAGTTTATGCAGCCGAGGACTGGCCTTCCCTATCCACCAAGCAAGGAACTGCCAAGGTTCCTGGAATTTGCCATCTTTTACCACTGTTTCATCCACAACTGCAGTAGTTACAGTTCATCTTCATGCCCTAACCCCCAAAAGTTCCACCTTCCAGTGGACTCCTCTGGCTGGAGAGACGCTGTAGGACCTCTCTACATTTTATGGGTGGGGTTGGTGCCTTAGAGGTAGGGATGGGAGCCATCCTGTCTCAATGTTCATCTGTTGATCAGAAACTCCAAACACTGTACATTCTTCTCCTGGAGACTGACGCCAACCGAGAGAAACAGTGAACACCAAGAGTCTTTAGTGGTCAAGTGGAAGCACTGGTTGGAGGAGACAAAGCAACTTTTCCTGGTCTGGACTTGCCATAATAACCTCAAGCATATCCATTCTGCTAAATGCCTCAACTCTCGTCAAGCTTGCCTGGCCCACTTTTTTAACCGGTTCAAAGAATGCCAAAAGGATAAAAAATATCCTGTGCCAGCTTTTTGTTCCAGCTCCTCTCCACTCCCAGGTTTTGCAGTGGGCACATGCTTCCCGCCATACCTTAGTTTGGCACAAATTTGAGCTGCTACTGTTTTACATTTTTTTTTACGATTATAGTGATACTATAATCATAAATATAAACCAAGATAAATGTGGATAAAATCACAAAGTTTATTCTTGACAGTATAACAATATACAGAGAAAATAAAGTAATATTAATCCAAAATATATAATAACATTACAAATTAAATTTAGGAATCCAAATATTGTGAAGATCACTGTAAAGTCTATCAAATTCTTCATTATTGAGGATCTGAAATGATATGGTAAGCCCAGCAATGTTTTTATTTTTTATTTTATTTCATCAGATTATCTTTTGATCAGATACATCAGCATTCTTGCTTTTATTTGAAAATTTAAAGTGCAGAGAGAGACAGGAAACATGGGTAGAGATGGGGTATCATATGTAGCAGAAGTTCTTGAATGGAGTTAATTAATTAATTAATTACATTTAATGATTCTTTCTTTGGTAATTAATTGTCTTCTTGCCACTGGCATTGCTAAAAGCAACAGAGTTTATGGGAAATGTGGTTCCTAATGGAAGAAACTAGCATTAACCCCTTTCTGCAGTAACAGTTTTGGGCCTATTCTTTCTACCAGAACAAAATATCACAATTCATATGACAGTCATACACAATAGACACAAACAGTACCTTTAAACACACATAGATAATAATAATAATAATAATAATAATAATAATAATAATAATAATAATAATAATAGTAATAATAATAATAATAATAATAATAGTAATAATAATAATAATAATGATAATAATAATAATCATAATAATAATAATAATTAAAGCTGCAAGCAGCGATGACCTGGCCCAAGCTCCCTCGCCACGCCACTAATGAGCGAGACTTGGTGTGACGCATCTTCCAGGGCAAATGGAAACAAACAGCGCCAATATCGCAAATTCGATTCAAAATGGCCGACTTCCTGTTGGAGTTAGGGTATGGGTCCAAGAGACTTTTTTGTGCGTCTTTAGACGATACATATGTGTGCCGAATTTCGTTTGTCTACGTCACTCTGGAGGGATGGGCTCAATTTCCTTAATCTTCTACAGGATGCAGTACCCCCATTTGGCCAGCGGTTCCTGTTAAATGGCGAAACGGCAAAATTCCTCACATCGCCACGAAGGAACCAAAATCAGTAATCAAAAAGATTTTGATAACTTTTCATCTCCAATGTCTCAAGATGTTTCTGAGTGAATTTGAAGTCGGTCAGATTAAATCTCTAGGAGGAGTTCGTTCAAATACGAGGCGTGGAAATCGCCCAAATCGCACATATTTTTCAAAATGGCAGACTTCCTGTTGGGGTGAGGCTATGGGTCCAAGATACTTTTTTGTGCGTCTTTACATGATACATATGTGTACCGAATTTCGTTTATCTATGTCAATCTGAGTTGAGGGGCTCAATTTTTTGGGGATTTTCTAGGGTGCGCTATTGTATCCAGTAGGTGGCGCTATGGAGTTAACGCATTATTGATACATATACGTGTTCAGGGCGGGACCTTCTACATGCGTGATTAATTTGGTGTAGATCGGACGATGTCTGTAGGAGTTATAAGGACTTCCTGCTTTTTGGCGAAGGATCAAATGGCGAAGGAAATTGTCGGCGCCGCCACGCCAAAACCGAATCCCTAATCAGAAAGGTTTTGATAACTTTTCATCTCCAATGTCTCAAGATGTTTCTGAGTGAATTTGAAGTCGGTCGGATAAAATCCCTAGGACAAGTTCGTTAAAGTACGGGGCGTGGAAATCGCCAAAATGGCACGAGTATCCAGTAGGTGGCGCTATGGAGCTAACACAGTATTGATGTATAGACGTGTTCAGGGCGGGACCTTCTACATGCGTGATTAATTTGGTGTAGATCGGACGATGTCTGTAGGAGTTATAAGGACTTCCTGCTTTTTGGCGAAGGATCGAATGGCGAAGGAAATTGTCGGCACCGCCACGCCCAAATCGAATCCCTAATCTGAACGTTTTTGATAACTTTTCATCTCCAATGTCTCAAGATGTTTCTGAGTGAATTTAAAGTCGGTCGGATAAAATCCCTAGGACAAGTTCGTTAAAATACGAGGCGTGGAAAACGCCAAAATCGCACATATTTTTCAAAATGGCCGACTTCTTGTTGGAGTGACGTCATGGGCCCCATCGACTTTTTTGTGCGTCTGGACATGATACATATATATACCAAATTTCGTTCATGTACGTCAATCTGTCACATTTTTATATTCGTTAGGGGGCGCTATTGAGCCATTTTGCGACGTCCATTTATGCGAACCATAAAATATCAAATTTTTCACCGGGTCTGATGTGCGCGCACATTTTTGTGAGTTTTGGGGAACGTTTAGGCTGTCAAAAAGGCGTTTGTTCCGGCAGAACTATAATAATAATCTCTACGATTACAATAGGGCCTTCGCACTGTAGTGCTTGGGCCCTAATAAAAAAGTACACAGTGACTATAGAGGCAGAAATATTATTATCAGTAGCCAGTCAAAGCCTTCAGTGTCCTACATGGCTGAGTGTTATTTTCAATACTGAATTTCTAGAAGCTCTGATAAACGGATATATAAATAATTGAAATTAAAATAATTGCCAGACTTATGACAAATCTCTGTGATTAAAACCTCATGAACAGATGTGTTGGCACACTTCATCGTCACTGAGGTTTCCATTCTCCCCCACTCCTGACCCCCTTGACTCTGATGTAGTTGTTGATGATTATGTCATAAACAGCCCACACATAGAACAGAATACAGGTGCGATACAGGCTCTTCCTCAAAGACTAACAACAGTAACTCTTAGAATTAAGAAAAGCTATTCATAGTTGTCTCACAAGTCTGAACATTTTTTACAATTTTAGATTTGAAGGTATATTAACTTTTTTGTTTACTCATACTAGCAGGTGTAGTATAGTTGATTGATGTAGTATAGTTATTGGCCGTGTTCCAATCTATATATGGCTTACTAAACACATTTGGCACATTCTATTAGTAACAGTTAACACCACTTATTTTGTTCTCCACATCTAGTCTCAGGACAGAATAGATCTTTTTTACTCCATGTATGATTATAACGTTATCCAGGTTTGTGATAGTCTGTATATTATATACTGTCGGGAGTATATTTTTCTTTGATGCAGTCATTTCTGTTTTGGTGCAAGTATGATCAGTATATCACTGACCATGTGTTGTGATTTAGTATTTACACTTGGTCCACAATGAGCCTATATTTAATTGAGTAAAAAATCTAGTTACAACTTTCCCTTGATGGTTTCCTATAGCAGTTTTGTATACTGTCCCATCCATAGAGAGAGATTTAGAGTGGATTTAGACAGACTCTCTTCAACCTACATAATAGAGGTGTAATGAAATAGATGCAAAGTGTCTCTGAAAAAAGCTGCTCTGCTCACATTGCTCAGTGACACTCTGAGCAATGATTCCTTTTTCTTTGTTTTTGTGTTTGGCTCAGTGGGTCACTCACTTAAACATTGTGCAATACAAGTGTTTTTAATGGCTGTTATTCCCAGAGAAAATGTATGGATTTATAGTCAATACTTATCTATCAGCCTAGATTGGACCTCATCTGGACAACCTCAATTTAATTTTCATATCAAGGTGTCATTATATCATTTTACTAAATATGGTATGATCTTATGAAAGAAAAGCTGTAGCCCGTGCCTAAAGCACCATAACTGGCCACTTGCATTAATTTAGTTAGTGTTTCTAATGAACTGGTAGCTGAGTGTACTTTGGGAACAAGAAACGTATGGTTTAAGTTTGTTTGAGGTCCCAGAAGCAGACATGGAGACAGAGGATTGAGTTAAAAGGTAGTTGTAATGGCACAAGGTGGGAAAAGGACTGAAGTGAGCAAGGGGCAGGCAGGCTTGTAGTGGGAATATGTTGGTACTGGTTTGGAGATGACTTGCACACAGAGGAATTTTTAGCAACAAGAACACTAGGAAAACTCACATAAAAAGTAGAGGTAGAGAGGTTGAGAACAGATAGGTACCACTTGTTGACTGTGATCTGTGGAGGGAAAGCCAGAGTTTCTTGAGCAGTGGTTGAAGAGCTCAGTGTTGCCAGGTGTTCTGATGGGCCAGATGAGCTGATTACTGCCAAGACACACATGCACGCACGCAAGCACAAACGCACAAACGCACACACACACAGGGAAGGTGGGGGACAAGAGAGAACAGAGACAAACAAAAACAAACCCCACACCTAGCTGAACCATGACATAATGCTGCTTCTGTGTGCTGACACTTGCTAAACTCTGGTACGCTGCATTAACACAGACAGAACAGCAGTGTGCTGTCCTAGTCTGGAGCTAAGGACCTCCCAAGATGAAAAGTGGCAGGTGATCAGGCCTGACAAACATACCAATCTCTACCATCTCTTTCCACAATCAGATATGAGCAAACCTGCTGCTGTTCTGTGCTCCACTCCCACCCCTCACCCCTTTTCTCTCTCATTTAAAGCAGCTTCCCTTTCTTTTTTCCCCCCGAAATGCTGTTGTTGATCCCAGGCAGCCAACCTCCTATGTCCCTTCCTTGCCACTTGGAACACATCCGTTAGGATGGTAAAGAAAAGGTTGTGGAACAGAAAGTAAAATGGGGATGCTGGAAATGTAACATCCCCAGTTGCATCCATATTGAAGTCCACATCTTTATGGTTGAAAACAATGTTTGTGCTAGATGTACATCTTAAATAGACAAGCTATTTAAGCTTTACTTAGATTTGATTAGTACTTGTTACTTAGTAACAAACTTACATTACAAAAAACCCATGAGCCCCAATCCTCCTTGCCCTACTACTTCACTATTTGTGAGTTTTAGAATTTATTTAAGACTTAAATTGTCAGGCTCCCGCCTATATCTTTGACTTAGTCACTCCATGTAAGCCTAATTATTGTGATGCTTTAAGCAGAGCCCTATAAATGACTCCTAAATCTCACCTTCTCATGCAGGTTGACTGGACCTTTTGCTTTTCCCAGAGCTGTGGAGCCTAGTATCCTCTTCTAAATCTCCTTTTAAAACTAATTTGTTTCTGATGTCTTTTTTATATTGATGTTAATTTATGTAACTTGTGTAAGTATTTTCCTATATGTCATATTAATATTAATATTTTGGATTTTATTTCCTTTTATTTTTTTCGGACTGTATATAAATGAATGGAATGTGAAGCCAAAACAGCTTGATCACTCCCTGGTGGCTAGCTGCAGTATATCCTGCAGTATATCCTTCCCCCTCCATGTTAGCAGAGGGGACATGAGCCAAAGTAAAAAAACTCAAAGTACTGAAATAGCACTAAAATTGCCTGTACACATAATCCCATTTAGAACTATATGCCTTATTCTTGTTCAATTTCAAATAACTTTTACACACAAAATGAATACATAAAATAACTTTTACACATAAAGGAAACTACTCAATGAAATGAAAAGTTTATTTTTTTTTTAATGTTTTTTTTCACAAAAGTTGATGTTATGTTACAAAAATAAAATAAAATACTCAAAATATTACTTGAATACTCTTTCCTTTGAGTCAGGCCACAAATCCGAAATATTCTCTTGCAATAAATTTTTGGAAAAAAATGTCTGCTATGACAAATCCACTTCTGACAGTTTTTTGCAGTAATTGCCTCCAAAGCAGCATTCATTGCATCAAGCGTTCACATCTTTTAGTATGGTTGATGGTCATACACCTTTCATCACCATGAAGAGAAAATCTCCTGGATTGGATTTAAGAAGGGGGAGTATGGTGGAATATACATCACAATCTGGTGTGCTTCAAATCACTCCCTGACGCAGGATGAGAGATGGAAGCTCACATTGTCCCATATAATGGCAGTATTGGGCTGTTTTGTATCTGCCTTTTTTTGCAGCACAAGTATTCCTTGCATTTCATCTAAAAATGCAATGAGGTGTTCAGTGTTGTTCGGTCCAGAAAGGGTATGAGGGCAATGACACCATTAATAGAGATGGCAGCGCACATGGTGAGTACAAGTATTGAGAAGAATACCAATCTGTACATACTGATACCTCAGTTCCTTCACTTGTTTGGTGTTTCTTTCAAATGGTACCTTGTACAGCTGTTTCATTCTGAGTTGATGCTTACACAATTAATTGTAGAAATGCTCACATTGTGTAGGTAGGAAATGTGCCATTGTCTTCAGTGATTTGACTGTATTTCCTGTAAACACATTTGCAATCACTAAATCAACTAGTCATTTTTTGTTCTTCATTGAAGAATTTTAATCCACAGAGTGAACGTCTTCATTCCACTCTAGATGAATGTATGGACAACATTCATGTTGTTTTTCTTTCTAGGAAAAACTGATTCATAGCTTACCTGTTTTCATTCTTGTAAGTCCTAATTTCTGATGCAACAGATGATCTCTGACTTGCCTCTCTGATTGTGAAGCTATAGTTGATCACATAGTCCACCAATGTTGCACGGATCTCATTTGAAATGAATGCATGCCTAGGTCTCCCACCTCTTCCTCTTGCTTTCCTTCTTATCAATCTTTCCTGCTCCACTACTATCGGTGGACATGTTTATACATGGTCTAGGTTTGAATGATTGATGAACAAAGAAGCCGTGATTGTTTGCACATGTAGTAATTGGTTGACTCATTTTGGGGATGATCCCTTTCTGTTGAGAATCATTGCTTGTGTTTTACTCATTGAGACTCAAATAAATGAATTTTGTGTTTAAGGGTTACATCATATCTGCTAACATTAGCTACCATATTGTGAATGTTGACTGACTTTCAAGATGCTTCATTTACAGTACAGGTTACTTTCTGGTTTGACACCGGCAAGTAACCTTTGCTGCATGTCACTCCCCTCTCTCTATCTGTTTCTTGTCAGCACCTGTACCATCTACTGACTAATAAAGGCAAACATGCCCAAAATAAATCATTTACTAATATAGATTAATATATGAGAAATTAACAAGTTCAGGCATGAGCAAGATGCTAACTTTGGTCCTCTCTCTATTGATCCACAGAGCTGTTTATACATCAGCTACAGAGTCCTAGCCTGTGTAAACCTTTCTGCTGGTCCACATTTCCCCATGATCTGGTGCCGGTAAAAACAGTATGGAAAGATTCAGTATATAAAATCAAGTCAGCTTGATGATGACTAGAGAATAAATATTTCTGATCTAAATGATTCAATAATCAAAATTGACTTCCATTGTCAAGTTAAATGAAAAGTTTGTTCATGACAAAGACATGAATGCGTGCTGCACTTATGTTTTAAAAAATGTTCATGAAATGTTTGAGTTTATTAAAATTCTGTGAAATTGTAATAAACC